>NC_057405.1:15574488-15795874 GCF_019320065.1 Cervus canadensis
AGTCATTAATAAGGTATGCCACATTCAAAATAGATTTCTGATGAAGGCTTGGGAAGACTTGATTATAAGTTGATGAGGCAGAGTGGGTAATGGGGAAGATTCTGTGGATTTTAATGTCAGTGTGTTATGCCCGATGTCCGAATCCCCGAGCGGGGAGAGAGAGAAGGCTTCCAAGACAATGCAACTCGCAAAAAGGGAAGTTTATTACTGTCTCGAGCCAGGGCTTTCTGCCACAAACATCACAGTGGTGCAGGGTCAGAAAAGCCCTGGCTCAAGCTTGGTACACAAATTTATAAGATATGCAAAAGCGGTTAGTAGCTGGCTTAAGCGGATTGGTTACATGTTTGCAAAGTAATTCTATCGGTACAGACTTTCGCGGGCTTTTCAGCTCTCCCTTTGTTCTTACTGGGCGCATATTGATTGGCTGGCTCCAGGTTACCTGATGGGGGTAGGGAATCTTACCATTTCGGGGGAAGCTAAAACTTAGGTCCAGGCCGCCCGTCACGGTATTAACTCTGGCAGCCCTCACAAGTGTTTGCAGAGAAAATAGAACCATCAGGTAAGATAAAGAAGGGCAGTGATTGTGAGAGAGAGGTCGACAGGGTACGGATGCTTAATACACAGTAACTTAAATTGGCTGCATGATTTAAGATGCTGTCCTGTGTGCAATGAGAAATTCCAATAATGGGACTCCATGGAAAAATCAAAGCTTGTGATAAAAATTCAAGGGCTATTTTAATGCTATTACCAGAATAATCTAACATTAATCAAGTTTTGCATTAACCTATTTTTTTTTTTACTAAATTATTAAGTTAATTTATTAAAACACAAAATTTGCCCCATTCTACATCATTCCGATACATTCTTCAATATTTTGTGGAATCTTTGACTGAAAAAGACTAAGCAGGATAGAATCTTACTAGTTTGATTACCTAACAAGCCCTTGATTGAGAGGAAATGAATCCTTTTTTTTTTAAAAATTCTATTTTTATTTAGAATGAATACCATATTATTAAGTATATATTTTATGAGAATGCAAGAATTTATATTTTATTATTAATAGGAAAGGATCTTTTCTAACCAGTCCATCCAGCCTTGTGCGTACATGCATGCGTGCTAAGTCACTTCAGTCATGTCCAGCTAATAGCTCACCAGGCTCCACTGTCCATGAGATTCTCACTGGAGTGGGCTGCCACGTCCTCCTCCAGGGGACCTTCCTGACACAGGGATCAGATCTGTGTCTCCAGGGTTGTCAAGCAGTTTCTGTACCACTGAGCCATGTGGGGAGCCCTATCAAGCCTTACTGTGTGTGTGTGGGTACACACACACACATAAATATATATATATATATATATATATATATATATATATATATATTTATATATATATATGATATACACTTTATAATTTTGGAAGCATACTATTTTTATCTGTTTATGGATAGAATCTATACACAGCTTATTTATACTGGAAGAATATTGTATATTTTTAAACAATACACATTTTATGTAAATTAACTATTTGGATATTTCCTTGGTATAATCCAATTTAAATTATCTGTTTCCATTATTCTATGACTTCATCTCCTGCCCTTTGTAAGAAGACAACTGATCAATAGTGGTTTTCATAGTTGTTGAATTCAAGGTGTTCCCTAGACAGGTCAGTAGCTCTGAAAAATAATACCAGGTTTGTTCAAGATTCAGAGCTTCCTTATCTCAGGGCAGGAAGCTATAGTGCCAGCCAAGCAGAAGCAGAAGACGCACTGGGTCAGTTAAGTTCAGCTCAGTTCGTTGCTCAGCCATGTCTGACTCTTTGAGACCCCATGGGCTGTAGCATGCCAGGCGTCACTAACTCCCAGAGTTTACTCAAACTCATAAAATGCCCTGGGTCAGTCCTCCCATATATTCACTCAGAACCTGAAGCAACTCTGATGAAACTCATGCTGTATTTGGAAACAAATCTAAGTTTATATTGTAAATCTGGGATTAGCAAACCAGAGCCAAGCATGTGCCTCCCAGGCAGTAAGAGCAGTTGCACATGCACTTTTGCCACTGTGATTATAACATGGAAACCATAAGAATGGAGCAGTTACCACTGAGACAAATGATCAATTTGTAGTAGCTTTTATTGAGCTACAATGAGTGTAAAAAATTAATCTTGAAAGTGACTTTAGTAATCATTTGAATAAGGTGGAATAAAATACAAACAAAAAGGATAGTTAAAGTTACCAGCCTCAGCAGGATCCAGGGGTAACCTCAGGATGAAAGGCATCGGTGAGAAAAGGAGAGAGAGAGAGAAGACACGTAAGACCAGCCTTGATAGGGCCAAGTCTGCGAGGGAGAGAGAGAGAGAGAGAGCAGACGGGGGTGTTTGCAGAGTCTGGCAGAGTCTGGCAATGCTTTATTTTTTACCATGGCTTTTATACCCTAAATTAGTACATTTCTAAGGGGAAGATAGTTTAACATTACATCAGCTCGTTCTTCATGAAACCAGGGTGTTTTCTGCATACTTCTTTGTTTATGAGGATCTTGTACTTTATCTTCTGGCCTTGGGGCCTATTGACATATTATGACCTAGGTGAATGCAAAGCTGTCTTCCTTAACCCATTCTTTAATGAACACAAAGGTCAGTCCTTTGGCAGAAGTTATCAGTTAAATTTATCTAAAAGGTTTACCACACAAAGACTCTGCAGCTCCAGTGAGGCAGCCCCTGTTTAGCATTCCCTGTTAAAATTAACAATTTTAAACTCTTATTTTTCTAAATCTTTAACTATAACCACTTTTAGAATAATATTTTTATGTTCTCTAATAGGGCTTCCTCACCCCCAAAGGGCTCTGTGCCTATTAGGGCTTTTATGTGATCAGGTTCTTTATGCTGTTTTATGATTAGGGTATTATAAGCAATCATGCGTATTAGTACCAAGGCCATAAATGCATTTGCCAAATAAACTAAAATACCAGCAAAGGAGTTTAAATTAAAACACTCCTTTCACCCTGGATAATCTCATAAAATACCACCACCCGGGAAACTTATTGATTAAAGTTCTAAACTGATTCTTATTTGGAAAGAGATCGGGGAAGGCCTTCTGCCTGTGTCACAGAAATTAGGGAGTAGTCTATTGAAGCAAGCATCAGAAAGACAGATATCATCTTTAAGGTGAGCGCTGGGGGCAACTTTTCAGAATCCCTGAAAACTTGATCCGCCTTGCCCGGCATGTCTTCTCCTCATGACCTTGTCATGGGTGGGATCTCATGTGCTGGCTCCCGGCACGGTGAGTTTACTTGTTGATTCAGGAATATGGCTAATGCTATAAGCATGAGGAACATGAACACTTATATGACTCATATTTAAGCAAAAGTGCTTTTATTTAAATATATAAATTTAACATTTACAAATTTTTGTATTTTGTATTTCATTTTTTGCTTTGATGGTGCATGTGTGTATGTAAAAGCAGAGATAAGTATAACTTATGGCCCTTGTTTTTTTCCCAAAATAGATGCTGTGGACAAGTCAATGTAAAATCTGCTTTTGAATATAATTTTCTACATATTCAGATATATTTATGGTTACACCATGTGTATATGCATTTATATATAACACATATATTATGCTCAAATCATATTCAAATAACTCTTGAAAAATACATATGCAACTTTTTATGTATAGCTTGAAAATCAATAAAAACTCTAATGTATTTATTTTTCTTCAAGTACCATTTGAATAGAAAGTGGGTACGTAGAATACAAACAAGATACAAAGTGTTACTTAAAAGAACTAAAACATTGTGATATGGAGTTTAAGTCAGTTTATCAATATTTTTGAGAGTAATTCCTAAATGTGCAATATGTCAGATGTTTTATAAGGAGAAATATTTTAAACTTCAAATTTAATAAACATAAGACTTTAAGCCTCAGAAGGAAATTGACAGAGCAACCAAAAGCCAAAGCATTTTTCCACACTTAGTAAATGTACTATAAGCAAGTAGGAAATTAATAAAACTACAGTTTATTGTTGAGACTAGCATGATAATAAATTCTATATCAGTTACCATATGTATACTAATTTCCAATCATACACTCTTAGTTCCAGATGCATGCATAAAATGCAATTAATTATTAACAGCAGCATAATTTCAGTTAATCAATATAAAAATTATATGAAAATAAACCTATTTAAGAAGAAAGCTAGCATGTATTTAGAGATATCATACTTACAGATATGATTTCATTAAAGTTAAAGGTTTTGGAATATGTCCTTTTTTAAAATCTAGGAGGTACCCATATTTTTTTTTTTTGAAGGAGGTATGAGATTATAAAAATAAATAAGAGAAATAGAGATGAAGAAGAGAGAAAAATGGAGAAGGAGGGGGAGGCAAATAAATGTCTTCTTAGAGATGTTGAAATAGGAATCTGAGTTCTTGTTCTCAGATCCAAAGGATGAACTCTGCAAATACTCACACACACAAGAATGTTCCAGTTTCACTGAGAAGCTTAATGTTGACTGTTCCTTTCAACCCATGCTTGATTATGTGAGATAATGCAATCGTAACTGGCATTCTATAAGTAAAAAGAGTGGTAGGGTTTTGAAATTTTAAAAAACCCAGGTGGTTGTATGTAACCATCAGAGAAAGAGATGCACAATTCTGATGATCACCAAAGTTAGAGAGACAGTCGGGGTCCCAGATTATCAGGGGAACTATGGAGACAATAGCAGATACTATCTCTTGGGGAAAAATATTTTGGATGAATCAAGAATGGATGAATCAACAAAGAGGCTGAGGGCAGCCCTGTAGCTAAAAATGATGAGCCCTTGCCAAGTTGTCAGACCCCAAATTCAGTGATTGAAGGAGAGGCTGTGTGCCCAGGAGAGAACAGTCTACAACTTGACTGCAATATATTGACTGTTGACTGTGTAACTACATTTATGAGAAAGAATAACGAATGTTTTAGGAATGTTGGACTAGATTTCATTTTGTCACTGACCTCTAGGTTTCTGAAACTGTGTTGCCCTGATGGCGGATTGGGGGATATGGGGGCAAATTAACAAAGGCAACTGTCTCAGGTAGTCACAATGGTCCTCTGGTTCCAGCTATCATTTCCCAAGTCCCTGAATATTTGCTTGAAATGGGCTTGAAATTTTAGACGGTAGAACTCTCATATCACTTCTTTGCTTAGGGATTAGAACTGTAGAGAATGAACACTGTAAGCCTTTTAACCTTTCTCCTCATTTAAACTCCCATTTTCTAGCCAGTATTGTAAATTAAAAGCAACATAGCACTTTTGGGAAAAGCAGAGATGGCACCAGCCCTGAGAACAAAAGGAGGGTCCACTATCATTTCTCCACTCTATTCACCACATCTATCCCAACAAAAAACAAATTTCATCTTGAAGAGAGCAGAGTTAAACCAAGTAGTAGCTTAATTGCTGCTGTTCACCAGATGGGGTACATTTTATCCAGCAGATTAACACTGGCTCAGATGCACAATACATGACCACGAATTTGGAAGATTTCTATTCCTATCAGGTAGGGAGGTCAGAAACTGTGTATATTCGTTTGGAACAGAAAACAGTATACATTTAAAGTATTGCTTAAAGGCTAAGTTATCTTATACACTCTCCATAATACTATAATTGAAGGAGGGCAGACTGTCTAGGCTTTCTTCAGGCTGTCATTTTGAAACACTATCTGATGATGTTATTTATTATTATTATATTTATCAAGTTGGATGAATAATAAATGGCAAATATACATGTGCTCTGGGTGGTGAGAGAATAGCCCTATGAAGATGAGGGTCCTGTCACTTAAGGGAGGTTCCTGAGTTTCCTAGAGAACCAGCTATCTGGAGCATGCCCAAACCTGCCATCCAACTTAAAGACAGATTACTGCATCTTTACCTCATGCAATGAAGATAAACTATTCCATCTTATACCATGCACCACTAAAAAGGAAGTGCAACACTTGGTTGGCCTTTGGATCTAATAGCAAAAATATGTTGCTCTGATCTACTCACCTAGGGATATAGATGCTGGAGGCTTTGAATGAGTCCCAGAGCAGAAGACTTGACAATATGTTCAGGATGAAGTGCAAGAAGACTTGCCTGTTGTGCCATGAGGCTTAACAGGCTCTGTAGGTGGACAGTGGTGGTTTAGTTGTTAAGTTGTGTCTGACTCTTGTGAGCCCATAGACTTCAGCCTGCCAGGCTTCTCTGTCCATAGGATATACCAGCTAAGAGTACTGAAGTAGGTTGTCATTTCCTTCTTCTGGGGATCTTCCTGACCCAGGGATTGAACCTGGGTCTTCTGCACTATAGGCAGATTCTTTACCAGCTGAGCCACCAGGGAAGTCAGGTAGGGTTAGAAGTGTTAGTGGTATTAGTGATGACAAAATATATCTTATAAAGTTTATGGCAAGCTCTTGTAGGTGAAATATAACACAGACTCTAGCTTAGAGCAAGATCAGAGAGATTCTAATTGATAGTACAGAGAATATAAAGTGAATGCGGAAGGGTAAGAGGAAGTATATTAGTTATGGCCTGTGGACCAGATTTCTTTTCCATGGGGATGCTCTTAATCCTTGTCTCCTGAACAATGTCACAAATCTCTGCCCATAATTCATCAGGCACTCTGTCCATCAGATCTAGTCCCTTAAATCTTTTTCTCACTTCCACTGTATAATCATAAAGGCTTTGATTTAGGTCACACCTGAATGGTCTAGTGGTTTTCCCTACTTTCTTCAGTTTAGGTCTGAATTTGGCAATAAGGAGTTCATGATCTGAGTCACAGTCAGCTCCTGGTCTTGTTTTGCTGACTGTATAGAGCTTTGGCTGCAAAGAATATAATCAATCTGATATCGGTGTTGACCATCTTGTGATGTCCATGTGTAGAGTCTTCTTTTGTGTTGTTTGAAGAGGGTGCTTGCTATGACCAGTATGTTCTCTTGGCAAAACTCTATTAGCCTTTGCCCTGCTTCATTCCATACTCCAAGGCCAAATTTGCCTGTTACTCCAGGTGTTTCTTGAATTCCTACTTTTGCATTCCAGTCCCCTATAATGAAAAGGAAATCCTTTTTGGGTGTTACTCCTAAAAGGTCTTGTAGGTCTTCATAGAACCATTCAATTTCAGCTTCTTCAGCCTTACTGGTCGGGGCATAGTCTTGGATTACCGTGATATTGAATGGTTTGTCTTGTAAACGAACAGAGATCATTCTGTCATTTTTCAGATTGCATCCAAGTACTGCATTTCAGACTCTTTTGTTGACCATGATGGCTACTCCATTTCTTCTAAAGGATTCCTGCCCACAGTAGTAGATAAAATGGTTATCTGAGTTAAATTCGCCCATTCCAGTCCATTTTAGTTCGCTGATTCCTAGACTGTCGACATTCACTCTTGCCATTTCCTGTTTGACCACTTCCAATTTGCCATGATTCATGGACCTAACATTCCAGGTTCCCATGCAATATTGCCCTTTTACAGCATTGGACCTTGCTTCTATCACCAGTCCCATCTACAACTGGGTATTGATTTTGCTTTGGTTCCATCCCTTCATTCTTTCTGGAGTTATTTCTCCACTGAGCTCCAGTAGCATATTGGGAACCTACTGACCTGGGGAGTTCCTCTTTCAGTATCCTATCATTTTGCCTTTTCATACTTTTCATGGTGTTCTCAAGGCAAGAATACTGAAGTGGCTTCCCATTCCCATCTCCAGTGGACCACATTCTGTCAGACCTCTCCACCATGACCTATCCATCTTGGGTGGCCCCTCACAGCATAGGTTAGTTTCATTGAGTTAGACAAGGCTGCAGTCCTGTGATCAGATTGGCTAATTTTCTGTGATTATGGTTTCAGTGTGTCTACCCTCTGTTGCCCTCTCGCAAGGCTGTCTGAGGAGACCTTACAAATAGCTGTGAAAAGAAGAGAAGCAAAAAAAAAAAAGGAGAAAAGGAAAGATAGTCCCATTTGAATGCAGAGTTCCAAAGAATAGCCATGAGAGAGAAGAAAGCCTTCCTCAGTGATCAATGCAAAGAAATAGAGGAAAACAACAGAATGGGAGAGACTAGAGATCTCTTCAAGAAAATTAGACATACTAAGGGAACATTTAATGCTAAGATGGGCTCAATAAAGGACAGAAATGATTGGGACCTAACAGAAGCAGAAGATATTAAAAAGAGGTAGCAAGAATACACAGAAGAACTGTACAAAAAAGATCTTCATAATCCAGATAATCACGATGGTGTGATTATCACCTAGAGCCAGACATCCTGGAATGTACAGTCAAGTGGGCCTTAGAAAGCATCACTACAAACAAAGCTAGTGGAGGTGATGGAATTCCAGTTGAGCTATTTCAAATCCTGAAAGATGATGTTGTGAAAGTGCTGCACTCAATATGCCAGCACATTTGGAAAACTCAGCAGTGGCTACAGGACTGGAAAGGGTCAGTTTTCATTCCAATCCCAAAGAAAGGCAATCCCAAAGAATGCTCAAATTACCACACAATTGCACTCATCTCACACACTAGTAAAGAAATGCTCAAAAATTTCCAAGTCAGGCTAAGCAATACGTGAACCGTGAACTTCCAGATATTTAAGCTGGTTTTCAAAAAGGCAGAGGAACCAGAGATCAAATTGCCAATATCTGCTAGATCATCAAAAAAGCAAGAGTTCCAGAAAAAAAAAACATCTATTTCTGCTTTATTGACTATGCCAAAGCCTTTGACTGTCTGGATCGCAATAAACTATGGAAAATTCTGAAAGAGATTGGCATACAAGACCACCTGACCTGCCTCTTGAGAAACCTATATGCACATCAGGAAGCAACAGTTAGAACTGGACATGGAACAACAGACTGGTTCCAAATAGGAAAAGGAGTATGTCAAGGCTGTATATTGTCACCCTATTTATTTAGCTTATATGAAGATTACATCATGAGAAACGTTGGGCTGGATGAAGTACAAGCTGGAATCAAGATTGCCGGGAGAAATATCAATAATTTCAGATATGCAGACAACACCACCCTTATGGCAGAATGTGAAGAAGAACTAAAGAGCCTCTTGACGAAAGTGAAAGTGGAGAGTGAAAAAGTTGGCTTAAAGCTTAACATTCAGAAAACTAAGATCTTGGCATCTGGTTCCATCACCTCGTGGGAAATAGATTTGGAAACAATGGAAACAGTGGCTGACTTTATCTTTTGGCCTCCAAAATTACTGCAGATGGTTATTGCAGCCATGAAATTAAAAGACACTTACTGCTTGGAAGGAAAGCTATGACCCACCTAGATAGTATATTAAAAAGCAGAGACATTACTTTGCCAACAATGGTCCATCTAGTCAAGGCTATGGTTTTTCCAGTAGTCATGTATGGATGTGAAAGTTGGACTGTGAAGAAAGTTGAGTGCTGAAGAATTGATGCTTTTGAACTGTGGTGTTGGAGAAGACTCTTAAGAGTCCCTTGGACTGCAAGGAGATCCAACCAGTCCATCCTATAGGAGATCAGTCTTGGGTGTTCATTGGAAGGACTGATGCTGAAGCTGAAACTCCAATACTCTGGCCACCTGATGAGAAGAGTTGACTCATTGGAAAAGACCCTGATTCTGGTAGGGATTGGGGGGCAGGAAGAGAAGGGGATGACAGAGGGTGAGACGGCTGGATGGCATCACCTACTCGATTGACATGAGTTTGAGTAAACTCCGGGAGTTGGTGATGGACAGGGAGGCCTGGCAAGCTTTGATTCCTGGGGTCGCAAAGAGTTGGCCACGACTGAGTGACTGAATTGAACTGAACTCTGGACCAGATGCAGGAGTAGGTTTATAAATTCATCTTAATAAGTTTTCTTTCATAATTTATCCCAGGGAAAGAAAGTTAACCAGACTCCTAAAGAAGTATCTTACAGAAATAATAATAAAAATAATACTAATATATCTGAGGGTGAAAGGTATGGGTTCCATCTCTATCTAACTTTCTATCATCTATCTTTATAGAGAGGTGCAGGTCATACATACAAAAAGTTCTACACCTTTGATAAGTATGTCTTAAGGAGTTTGTATATATGCATACACTTGTGATACCATCACCATTATCAAAGTAGAAATGTCCATCCCCCCCTAAATATTCTTGTGTTCTTTTTACTGTGTTTTGTGATAAAAACACTTAAAATAAGATTCAATCTCTTGATGCGTTTTAAAGTACATAATAACTATAGCATTAACTGCATGTACCAAAGAATTTTTCCAACCTGGGATGCAGTCTTCATTTTCCCAGCCCCTCCTAATATGAGTGGCGGACATTTATGTGAATTCCTGACAATTTCTTGGGAACTCATGCCTGATTATTGCTTTGTGCAGGGACAAAAATGGTAAGCCTTTGTGCCTCAAACTGAGAAAACTGCACTGGGCCATCTCTGCTCTAGAATGTCCAGTGGGATTGTGGAGCTTCCATGTCATTCCATGACAATTCATCCCCTGCTTATGCCCAATTCTGCATCTTTTACTTTCCTTCAGCTATTTTGTTTTTAAAAAATCTTAATGTGATATACATAATGCACATATAACTAGAACAAAAGGTTATGAACAGGAACACTGCACAGGCATCAACAGCACTCCACAGTAAACCTCCATCATGGCAATTTCCATTTTAGAATTTGAGCCTGAGGAATTGAGCCTGTGACACATTCAACAGGAGTGAATCCCAAATGTTTCCATTTTACTTGTAGAAAAACATACACGCAAGAGCACAAAGATATGTGTTCAAAGTTCTTGTCTGCTTCATTGTCAACAGTGGCAAAAAGAAAATCTAAAGAATGTAAATAACATTAAAAGGGCACTGTTTGTTGGATCTTAAATAAGCAATTTAAAAAATGATACAGATTTGCATGTAATGTTGAAAGATATTCATTTTCAAACAATTGCTATAACATCACTTCAGTTCAGTTCAGTCTCTCAGTCATGTCCAACTCATTGGGACCCCATGGACTGCAGCACACCAGGCCTCCCTGTCCATCACCAACTCCTGGAGTTTATTCAAACTCATGTCCATAAGCCGGTGATGCCATCCAACCATCTTATCCTCTCTCGTCCCCTTCTCCTCCTGACTTCAATCTTTCCTAGCATCAGGGTCTTTTCAAATGAGTCAGTTCTTTGCATCACTGGCCAAAGTATTGGAGTTTCAGCTTCAATGTCAGTCCTTCCAATGAACATTCAGGACTGATCTCCTTTAGGATGGACTGGTTGGATCTCCTTGCAGTCCAAGGGACTCTCAAGAGTCCTCTCCAACACCACGGCTCAAAAGCATCAATTCTTTGGTGCTCAGCTTTCTTTATAGTCCAACTCTCACATCCATACATGACTACTGGAAAAACCATAGCCTTGACTAGACGGACCTCTGTTGGCAAAGTAGTGCTTCTGCTTTTTAATATGCTGCCTAGGTTGGCCATAACTTTCCTTCCAAGGAGTAAGTGTCTTTTAATTTCATGGCTGCAATCACTATCTGCAGTAATTTTGGACCTCTAAATAAATAAATAAATAAATAAATAAACTCTACCACTGTTTCCACCGTTTCTCCATCTGTTTACCATGAAGTAATGGGACCAGATGCCATGATCTTTGTTTTCTGAATGTTGAGTTTTAAGCCAACTTTTTCCACTCTCTTCTTTCACTTTCATCAGCAGGTTCTTTAGTTCTTCACTTTCTGCCATAAGGGTGGTGTCATCTGCATATCTGAGATTTTCTAAGATTTCTCCCAGCAATCTTGATTCCAGCTTGTGTTTAATCCAGCCCAGCATTTCTCATGATGTACACTGCATATAAGTTAAATAAGCAGGGTGATGGTACACAGCCTTGGAGTACTTCTTTTCCTATTTGGAATCAATCTGTCTTTCCATGTCCAGTTCTAACTGTTGTTGACCTGTTCCTGACCTGCATACAGGTTTCTCAAGAGGCAAGTCAAGTGGTCTGATATTCTTATCTCTTTCAGAATTTTCCACAGTTTATCATGATCCACACAGTCAAAGGCTTTGATAAAGCAGAAATAGATGTTGTTCTGGAACTCTCTTGCTTTTTCGATGATCCAGCAGTTAGTGGCAATTTGATCTTTGGTTCCTCTGCCTTTTTGAAAACCAGCTTGAACATCTGGAAGTTCATGTTTAATGTATTATTGAAACTTGGCTTGGAGGATTTTGAGCATTACTTTGTGAGCATGTGAGATGAGTGCAATTGTGCAGTAGTTCGAACATTCTTTTGGATTGCCTTTCTTAAGGATTGGAATGAAAGCAGATCTTTTCCAGTCCTGTGGCCACTGCTGAGTTTTCCAAATTTGCTGACATATTGAGTGCAGCACTTCCATAGGATCATCTTTCAGGATTTGAAATAGCTCAACTGGAATTCTATCATCTTCACTAGCTTTGTTCATAGTGATGCTTCCTAAAGCCCACTTTACTTCACATTCCAGGATGTCTGGCCCTAGTTGAGTGATCACACCATTGTGACCAACTGTGTCATGAAGATCTTTTTTGTACAATTCTTCCATGTATTTTTGCCACTGATTCTTAATATCTTCTGTTTATGTTAGGTCAATACCATTTCAGTCCTTTATTGAGCCCATCTTTGCATGAAACATATAAAGTGTTTAGTTTTATAAATATATAAACTGTTTAATTTGATTTCATTGGTGTCATTATATTTGTATATATGTACTAACATATATGTAAGAAAGTTTAGAAGCTACAAAAAGCAATCAGGCAAGTGGAATGAAACATGTACTCAGAGTATCAGATCTTCTGGATTCAAGTTCCTTATTATATTATTAATAGCTGTATAAATTGGAACAGGTTGTTTCTCAGTCTCAGAGCCTAAAAACTGAGACATGAAAAATTATTTTTCAAGTAGAGACTGAGTTAGCTACTACCTGTTATGCATTTCAAAAAGTATCTGGAATATAGTGGGCACCTTGATTAAGACCAGTATTATTAAATATGAATATATCAAGAAATTTTTCACTTTTTCATTTTAAAAGCTGATTTAAAATTCAACATTCAAAAAACTAAGTTCATGGCATCTGGTCCCATCACTTCATGGCAAATAGATGGGGAAAAAATGGAAACAGTGACAGATTTTATTTTCTTGGGCTCCAAAATCACTGTGTATGGTGACTGTAGGCATAAAATTAAAATACACTTGCTCCTTGGAAGAAAAGCTATGATAAGCTTGTTGTTGTTCAGTCACTTAGTCATGTTTAACACTTTGTGATCCCATGGATTGCAGCACACTGGGCTTCCTTGCCCTTCACCATCTCCCAGAGCTTGCTTAAACTCACATCCATTGAGTCAGTGATGAATCCAACCATATCATCCTCTGTTGTCCCCTTCTCTTCGTGCCTTCAATCTTTCCCAGAATCAAGGTCTTTTCCAATGAGTCATCTCTTCTCATCAGGTGACCAAAGTATTGGAGCTTCAACTTAAGCATCAGTCCCTCCAAAGAATATTCAGGATTTATTTCCTTTAGGATTGACTGGTTTTATCTCCTTGCAGCCCAAAGGACTCTCAAGAGTTGTTTCCAACATTACAGTTCAAAAGCATCAATTCTTCACTGATCATTCTTCTTTATGATCCAACTGTCACATGCATACACGGCTACTGGAAAAACCATAGCTAGACCGTATATTAAAAAGCAGAGACATTGTTTTGCCTACAAAGGTCCTTATAGTCAAAGCTATGGTTTTTCCAGTAGGCATGTATGGATGTAAGATTTGGACCATTAAGAAGCCTGAGCACTGAAGAACTAATGTTTTCAAAGTTTAGTGCTGGAATACACTCTTGAAAGTCCCTTGGGCTGCAAGGAGATAAAATCAGTCAAATCTAAAGGATATCAGCCCTGAATATTCGTTGGAATGACTGATGCTGAAGCTGAACCTCTAATACTTTGGCTACCTGATGGTAAGAAGCAGCTCTTTGGAAAAGATCCTGATGTTGGGCAAGATTGAGGGCAAGAGGAAAAAGGGGCAGTAGATGATGAGGTATTTGGATGGCATTACTAACTCAGTAGACATGGGTTTGAACAAATTCTGGGAGATAGTGAAGGACAGGGAAGGCCCACAGGCTGCTGTTCATGTGGTCACAAGTGTCGAATACTGAGCGACTGAACAATATATTGAGTAGCAGGTTGGGTAGGAGATGAAAACAATTATTTTCTTAATATAATTATGTACCAGCAACTTTTTCATTTAGAACATATACTAATCTTAAAATCAAACAACTTCCCCTCCGCCCCCCGGTGGCTTGCTTTTCATCCTAATTTCAAATCCTCTTTTTATTCTACAGTATCAATTATCAGCCAACGATTCTTATCTATTATATGTTCTGTTTCATCTTTTTCATGCAGATATTCATGTATGCATGGTATTTGTCCATACAAAATGTTAGTTCATTCTCTTTAGATCTCCTCAGTGCCTACAGGAAGTGATGTTATTCAATCATTTTAATGTCATTCACTTTTCCTTGGTAGGGCATCTCTAAGATTGAGTGACAGCAATGTTCTCACCCATTGGTTGACTTTCTGCTTCAGCTCAGTTCAGTTGCTCAGTCTTGTCGGACTCTTTGCAACCCCATGAATCACAGTACGCCAGGCCTCCCTGTCCATCACTAATTCCCAGAGTCTACTCAAACCCATGTCCATCGAATCAGTGATGCCATCCAACCATCTCATCCTCTGTCGTCCCCTTCTCCTCCTGCCCCCAATCCCTCCTGACTTTCTGCTTAGTGTAGCATTATTGCTATAGTGATGATGTGGATGTGCTCATCTGTTTGTTTGTTTGTTTGTTTCCTTCTTCTTCTTCTTTTTTTCTTTCTTGTTCTTTGTGTCAATAAGAGATCTGCTGCACCAGAAAAAAACTGAGCAGCTGCACCACAGAGAATCCTCTTTTCACTTCAGGTTTCTGTTGCAATAAACTTTACACAAATCCTGAGCTTCCCAGAATAGCAATTCTTCAATGCGGCTGGCCTACAATGATGGAAGAGATTCTGGCCTCTAGCCCTCATACATCTAAAATAGAAGTTACGATTAGTGCTTCTCCAGGATCATCACTATTATGCTGAAAAGATTTTAGGAAAATAGCTCTGTAGTTTTGTTTACTATGTATTTTTCAACTTGATCCTTTCATATTATATCTTGTTTGTGGTCCTGATATTTTAGGCAGGGGGATGATATATTATTATTCCTTGTTGCCAGGGCTGATGCAGTCTTCCTTCTTTCTTTTAGTTTGTTGTTCACTTAAAAAGGACATAGAAAAATTAACTTAGATAATTATGATGAATTTGTCATCTTAGTATTTTCAGCCTACTATGTCATTAATAATTGCATGTAGATAAGCTTGGTTTCAGTTTTATGATGAATGTTGGGTATTTGCTATATTAAAAGAGTGTTCATTATTTCTTCACATATGCCTAACAGTAAGGCATCTTACTTCTTATAAAGTGATTCAGAAGTTCTCTTCTGTAAATATTTTGTATAATGGCAACAATGATTTAATTTCCTTTGTGAATGCCTTCACAAGACAGTGAAAGTCAAGTTAACTAACCATAGTAGACTAGTTGTATAGTAGGTGCAATAGACAAAATTTGAAATATGATATAGAAGACTGGAAAATTAACCATATCAAGTTGGTGAAAGAGCAATTTATCTTTCAGAAATTTCTTGTGAGTCACTCATAATATGTATGTTCTGTTTTGAATGCCAGGAATGCATAAGGTAACAATCAATATGTACTCGTTCATTTTCCTACAAATAAAAAAGTGTACCTTAATTTTGAGTAGTATATTGTTGTGCTTAATTTTTCTTCCAGATTTCCTAAAGATAATGTTTAAAATTGAATAATGTTGACTGTATAAACACTATATCTATGTCACATCTAGTATAAAACCTCAAAACATCTAGTAATGTATTACTGTCAATGCAACTAGAAGGCAAAATTGTGAATTAATGAAATTGTGTGGTTGGATCACATTTTCCAGTATTCCCAGGCATTTATGTTGTTACCCAGACTATCAACCTAGCTAAGGTCCTGTCCTTTGCAGCATTCCTGGTCTTCTCTCCCCATCAGATCTTATGTGTCTGCTCCATTTTCCTAGTGATTTATTCAGGGCCTGAAAAATTAATATGTGTTCTAAATAATGATTAAAATAAAATGTTTATAACTTTCCCACATATTTTCACTTTAATAAAATTCTTCAACGTCTTCACTGAAAGGTGGGTGGGTACATTTGAATTAAGTCAGTCAATATGTCAATGTTTTTATAGATGACTGTCTCATTTTTAAGTCACTCAGCCATGTCTGACTCTTTGCAACCCCATGGACTGCAGCACACCAGGCTTCCTTTCTCTTCACTGTTGGTGATGCCATCCAACCATATCATCTTCTGTTGCCCTCTTCTCCTGCCCTCCATCTTGCCCAGAATCAGGGTCTTTGCTAATGAGTCAGCTCTTTGCATCAGGTAGACAAATTATAGGATCTTCAACTTCAGCATTAGTCCTTTGAATTAATATTCAGATTTGATTTCCTTTATGATTGACTGGTTTCATCTTCTTGCCATCCAAGGGACTCGCAAGAGAGTTTTCTAGCCACAGAGTTCAAAAGCATTAATTATTCAGCACTCAGCCATCTTTATGGTCCAACTCACATGTCTATACATGACTACTGGAAAAACCAAAGCTTTGATTATGTGGATTTTGTCAGCAAAGTAATGTCTCTGCTTTTTAATATGATGTCTAAGTTTGCCACAGCTTTTCTTCCAAGGAGCAAGCATCTTTTGATTTCATGGCTTCAGTCACCATTCACAGTGATTTTGGAGCCCACAAAAATAATTCCTGTCACTGTTTCCATTTTTCCCCATCTCTTTGCCATGAAGTGATGGAACAAGATACCATGATCTTAGATTCTTAAGTGTTAAGCCAGCTTTTTCACTCCTCTTTCACCCTCATCAAGAGGCTTTCTATCTCCTCTGTGCTTTCTGGCATTAAAGTGATATCATTTGCATATCAATTTTTTTTTTTTTTTACTTTCTGCCAGTAATCTTGATTCCAGCTTCTAATTCATCCAGCTTGGCATTTCATATGATGTTCTTTGCATGTATGTTAAATAAGCAGAATGACATCATACAGTCTTGACATGATCCTTTCCCAGTTTTGAACCATTGTTCCATGTCCAGTTCTAACTGCTGCTTCTTGATCTGCATACACTTTTCTTAGAAGGCAGGTAAGGTGATCTGGTATTCTCTCTTTAAGAATTTTCTACAGTTTGTTGTGATCCACATAGTCAAAGACTTTAATGCAGTTAATGGAGCAGAAATATATGTTATTTCTGAAATTCTCTTGCTTTTTCTGTGATCAAACAGATGTTGGCAATTTGATCCCTGGTCCCTCTGCTTTTTTCTAAAACCAGCTTGTCCATCTGGAACTTCTTGGTTCATATACTGTTGAATCCTAGCTTGAAGGATTTTGAGCATTACCTTGCTATCATGTGAGATGAGCACAATTTTTCAGTAGTTCAACATTCTTTAGCATGCCCTTCTTTAGGATTGGAATTAAAATTCACCTTTTCCAGTTCTGTGGCCATTCCTGAGTCTTTCATATTTGCTAGTGTATTGATTGCAGCACTTTCACTTTAATGACATCAGTTCTTAGGATTTGAAATTGCTTAACTGGAATTCCATCACCTCTGATAGTTTTGTTCACAGTAATTTTTCCTGTGGCCCACTTGACTTCCCACTCCAAGATTTCTGGCTCTAGGTGAGTGATCACAGCATCATGTCTATACAAGGCCATTAAGATCTTTTTTGTACAGTTTGTTTGTGTATGCTTGCCACTTCCTGATAATATATTCTGCTTCTGTTAGGTCCATAACATTTCTGACATTATTTTGCCCAACTTTGCATGAAATATTCCCTTGGTATCTCCAATTTTCTTGAAGAGATTTCTAGTATTTCCCTTTCTGTTTTTTTTTTTTTTTTTTCCTTGACTAATTTCCATTGTCCATTTAAAAAGGCTTTTTTATCACTCTTTGCTATTCTTTGAAACTCTGCATTCAGATGGGTACATCTTTCCCTTTCTCCTTTGCTTTTCACTTCTCTTCTTTTTTCAGCTATATATAAGGCTGTTAGACAACTGTTTTGCCTTCTTGTATTTCTTCTTCTGGGGATGGTTTTGGACACTGATGCTTGTACAGTTTTGAACCTCTGTCTATAGTTCTTCAGGTTCTTTATCAGATCTGATCCCTTGAATCTCCTTGTCACTTGATTTAGGTCATATCTGACTGGTCTAGTCATTTTCTCTACTTACTTCAGTTTAAGTCTGAAATTGGGAATATGGAGCTCCTGACCTGAGCCACAGTCAGCTCCAGGTCTTGTTTCTGCTGAGTATATAAAAATTCTCCATCTTCAGTTGCAAAGAATATAATCAATCTGATTTCACTGTTGATCATCTGGTGATGTCCCTGTGTAGAATCATCTCTTGTGTTGTTGGAAGCAGGTGTTTGCTATGACCAGTGTGTTCTCTTGGCAAAACCCTGTTAACCTTTGGCCTGATTCATTTTGTACTCCAAGGCCGAACTTGTCTGTAACTCCATGTCTCTCTTGACTTCCTAATTTTGTATTCCAGTTCCCTATGATTATAAAAGACCTCTTTCTTGTGTTAGTTCTAGGCCTTGTAGATGTTCATAAAGCTGTTCAGCTTCATCTTCTTTGGCATTAGTGGTTAGGGCATAGAATTGGATTACTGTGATGTTCACAACCTCTGTGGACAATTCTTCAAGAGATGGAAACACTAGACCACCTTCTCTGCCTCCTGAGAAATCTGTATGCAGGTCAAGAAGCAACAGATAGAACCGGACATGGAAAAATGAACTGGTTCCAAATTGGGAAAGGAGTACATCAAAGCTATGGTTTTTTCAGTAGTCGTGTATGGATGTGAGAGTTGGACTATAAAGAAAGCTAAGGACCAAAAAATTGAAGCTTTTGAGCTGTTGTGTTGGAGAAGACTCTTGAGAGTCCCTTGGACTGAAAAGAGACCAACCAGTCCATCCAAAAGGAGATTAGTCCTGGGTGTTCATTGGAAGGACTGATGTTGAAGCTGAAACTCCAATTCTTTGACCATCTGATGCGAACAGCTGACTCATTGGAAAAGATCCTGATGCTGGGAAAGATTGAGGGCAGGAAGAGAAGGGGATCACAGAGGATGAGGTGGCTGGATGTCATCACAGACTCAATGGACATGCATTTGGGTAAACTCCAGGAGTTGGTGATGGACAGGGAGGCCTGGAGTGCTGAGGTTCATGGGGTCACAAAGAGTCAGAAACAACTGAGAGAATGAACTGAATTGAAAACTAAACTTTCAAAAAGTGAAGATCATCGCACCCAGTTTGATCAGTTCATGACAAGTAGATGGGGAAACAATGGAAACAGTGAGAGAGTTTATTTTCTTGGGCTCCAAAATCACTGCAGGTGGTGATTACAGCCATGGAATTAAAAGACTCTTGCTCCTTGGAAGAAAAGCTATGACTAGCATAGACAGCATATGAAAAACCAGAGACATTACTTTGCCAACAAAGATCTGTCTAGTCAAAGCCATGGTTTTTCCACTAGTCATGTATGGATGTGAGGGTTGGACTATAAAGAAAGCTGAGTACCAAAGAATCGATGCTTTTGAACTGTGGTATTGGTGATGAATTTTGAGAGTTCCTTTGACTGCAAGGAGATCCAACCAGTCCATCCAAAAAAAAAAAAAAAAAATCAGTCCTGAATATTCATTGGAAGGACTGATACTGAAGCTGAAGCTCCAATACTTTGGCCACCTCACAAGGAGAACTGACTCATTGGAAAAGACTCTGATGCTGGAAAGATGGGATGCAGAAGGAGAAGGGGACAACAGAGAATGAGATAGTTGTATGGCATCACCTACTCAATAGTCATGAGTTTGAGCAGTCTCCAGGAGTTGGTGTTTGACAGGGAAGCCTGGGGTGCTGCAGTCCATGGGGTCTCAAATAGTTGGACACCATTGAGCAACTGAACCAAACTGTGATGTTGGACAGTTTGCCTTGAAAATGAAACAAAAGTTTTCTGCTGCTTTTGAAATTGCACCCAAGTGTTCCATTTTCATCTCTTTTGTTCACTATAAGGCCTACTCCATTTCTTCTAAAGGATTTTTGACCACAGTAATAGATATAGCAGTCACCTGAATTAATTCACCCATTCCCATCATTTGGGAGCATTTAACACCAGGTATTATGTCCATTTTATTTGAAATAAACAGTTACCCTAACATTTATGGCAATCTCAGTTTACTGTTTTTCCATTTTCATTATACCTATAAAGCTATAAAAATCCACAGATTCATAATTGAGTATTCACATTTGGTGTCTTCTACTGATAGTGCAGTGACTTAAATATGGGCTCAAATCTAAAACTCAAAATTTTACTTGGTTATTTTGTTCTATATTTTAGATGCTGCAAAGTACAATGTTAATTAATTCTAATTGCTTTTTTGACTATTAATAATTTTATTACCCAGTTACAGCCCAATGTTATTTAGAAACAAGGTATTCCCAAGTTATTTGAAGCTCTTTTAGAATCCCTGCCTAATGATATTTTTTCATTATTTGTTCTAAAAGAATAATTCTCTTGAAATTTAGTATATCATTCCCAAATATTTCCTCACAATTAAATCTATATAGTGTCTATTTATAATAAATATTTCATTATGCTTTTGTGGTTTTTTTTTTTTTTTTTTAATTTTAAAAGTCATATATGTTCTTTATCAGCTTAAATTTTTGCTTTTGCTTTTTTTTTTTTTTTGCCTTTGCTTTTTGGTAAACATCTCAAGATATATAAAACTATTGACATGCCGTATCTTTAGAGAAAGCTACTGCCTTTTCAATGTCTGTCAGAATGAATCTTGATAAATTTTGACATTATGATGTGTTTATATACTGGCATTAGCAAGTGAGACTGAACTTTTATTGCAGCATATGTGACAATAATCTAGGGAAGGAATGTCTAAAGATTAACTATAGTCTGCTAACAAAGGGTAGTATAAAGTTCATTATAGTTCTACATCTCACAAAATTAGGCTGAAAAGTTCTAAAGGTAAAGAAGGATAATAAAATTAGAGATAGAAACATAGAATAGAGAAAATTAAAATTTGTGGATTTTCTTCTATGCAAAACACCATATTTGAGACCATATATGTGATGTTTTGACAAGACTGGAAATTAAGTACCATGCTTCTTAATTTAAAGCTATGAAATTGATCTTCAGTGATGACCCTAAGTTGCTCAAGGACAGATGACTAAAAAGACTGGCTCCATTTTATGTAAAAGGCAAAACTACACAACAGCTAGAGATAATATGGGGGAAAAAAAACAAAACAAAAAAAAAAAACAAAATGAAGCAATCTTGAGTTTGATGATTAAGTTTAGACACAACACAAGTACAATATATTAAAAATAATAAAGTTGGTCTCCATTAAAACTAAAAAAGTCTGTTTTGAAAAAGAATTCATTAGGAATATGAAAGACAAAACACTGATTGAGATACAATGTAAAATATTTATCTGATAAAGGATTTACTTCTAAAATGAGCAAAAAACTCATTGAACAACTCAATTTAAAAATGAGTTTTGATACTTTATAAAAATATTGAACACATAATTAACAAAGAAACTATACAAAGGGCAGATACACAGATGAAAAAATGCTCAGCACAATATGTCATTGGAATTCCAAATGAAGTGATAATGAAATACCCCTACACCTATTAGAATGACAAATTCAGATCAATGATAAATCCTAATGCTGGCAGGAACTGGCAGCAACAGGAGCTCACATTCATTGATGGTTCAAATGCAAAATCTAACACTTGCTTTGAAAGACAATCTGGTAGGTTTCACAAAGCTAAATGTACATAGCTTATCATAAGATCTGGTAATCATATTCCTAGATATTTATTTAAAGTTGAGAAATCTATGCACACACATAAAAATGTGCACATAGATCTTCACAGTAGCCTGGTCATAATTGCCATAATTGGAGTCAACCAAGTTGTCCTTCAATAAGTTGATGGATAAAAAGAAAAAGAAGAGTATTACCCAGCAATAAAAATAAATGAGCTATAAAGATACTGTTGTATCTTTACAATGAGCTTTAGATACTGTTGTCACTAAGCCCTGTCCTATTCTTTGCAACCACATGGACTGTAGCCATGAGCCTACTCTGTCAATGAGATTTTCCAGGCAAGAATACAGGAGTGGGTTCCCCATTTCATTCTCATGGGGATCTTCATGACCCAGGGATGGAACCCACATGTCCTGCATCTGCTGCACTGGCAAGCAGATTCTTTACCGCTGAGCCACCTGGGAAGTCCATAAAGATATAGAGGAACCATAGGTGCATATTGCTAAGTGAAAGAAGACAGTTTTAAAAATACTACATAATATGATATAATGCATGATATCCTGGAAAAGGTAAAACTATAACCACAGTAACAAGGTCAGTGTTTCCAGGGCCATGAGAGAGGAGAGGATGGATAGGTGGAGTAAAAGCATTCTTTTAGAGTTTATATGGAAACTCTGTATCTTTTACACAAATTTTGTAATCCTACAACTATTTTCTGCATAAGTTATATATAAAAATGTACTCAGAGAAAAAGGTCAGGACTAAGCTCCTCTGTCCATAGAATTCTTCAGACAAGAATACTGGAGTAGGTTGCCATTTCCTTTTGAAGCCAGGCCTCCTGCCTTGCAGGCAGATTCTTTACGATCTGAGTTACTAGGGAAGACCACACCTTGTACTGGAATTGAACCCAGATCAATACATGTTTTCTGAGAATACAACAGTTCAAGCTAAATGTTAACAGAGAAGAAATAATCTACCTAGCAAGTACACATTTTAAAAAGAAAGAGAAAACATATGGAGATAGATCAAAATTAATAGAGAGAATGTGGAAATCTTATAACAAACGAGCAAAAATATAGATTCTGAGAACAATTTCAACTTCATTTAGTTAAAAAAAGGTTAGACAAGGAAAAAATCTTATTTTCAAAAAATCTCACTTTAAAATATTTTCTAAAAGAAGATACTTTAGATCATCCCATACTTTAAATGAAATGAAGAACAATAACTTTCAGTGACTATAAGTCTGTGCTAGAGGAGAGATCCACTTATTGAAAAACATAAACCAAAGGTCCAATAGAATTCTTAAATATAAGCAAGTGTGTGACAATCAGGACAATAATACTTAGTAGTTATTCAAAATATACAATATTCCAAGCCTAAATTTTTTAAAGGTCAAGGTATATGTACATTTCTTCATTATAACATTAATTGAATAATAAAGTCATTAGTTTATTTATTTACTCACTAACCTTCACTGGGTGTTTTGCAGCATGCAGGAAGCTTAGTGTACAGTAGCATTTTATTGAAAGTTAAAACATTTGTATAAGCCAAGAATACAAATGGACATAAAATAAAACAACAGATAAAACAAAAATGCAATTACAAATCATAATAACACTAGGAAGAAAAGAATACATAAGACATTGGATTTGGTGGTTAGAGGCATTTCTTTAAGACCATTTTAAACTTATATCCAAGTCTCAGAGGTCTTGAAGACAAGGAAAATCACTTGATGTGTTGAACACATGGATTCGTGCTAAAAATGATAAAATATGATATAATATATATCCTGCAATGCAGGAGACCCCGGTTTGATTCCTGGGTTAAAAAGATCCCCTGGAGAAGGGATAGGTTACACACTCCAGTATTCTTGGGCTTCCCTGGTGGCCCAGACAGTATAGATTCTGCCTGCAATGTGGGAAATCTGGGTTCAATCCCTCCGTTGGGAAGATCCCCTGCCAGAGGTGCCTGTCAGGCTACAGTCCATGGGGTCACAAAGAGCTAGACATGACTGAGAGACTAAGCATAGCACAGAGCAATATACATAATATATACTATATGATACATAATATATACATTGTACATTCATTATATAATACATAACATACATACGTGTGTGTGTGTCTGTGTGTGTGTGTGTATAATTTCACATAATTGCAATTAGATGTTGGACTCTCCTGGTGGCTCAGACCTTATAGAATCTGCCTGTAATGTGAGAGACCTGGATTCGATCCCTGGGTTGGGAAGATCCCTGGAGGAGGGCATAACATCCCACTCCAGTATTCTTCCCTGGAGAATCTCCATGGACAGAGGAACCTGGCAGGCTTCAGTTCATGGGGTTGCAGAGTCAGACACGACTGGGTGACTAAGCACAGCATATTTTATGGATGATATATGTCATATAAAGGTGTCTCAGGTGGCGCGTGTGGTAAAGAACCCTGCCAATGCAGGCGATGTAAGAGACTCATGTTTGATTCCTGGGTCAGGAAGATCCCCTGGAGTAGGGCCTGGCAACCCACTCCAGTATAACTGCCTGGAAATTCTCGTGTATAGAGGAGCTGGTGGGCTATAGTCCACAGGGTCGCAAAGAGTGGGACATGACTAAAGAGACTTAGCATACATGCCCCTTAAATGGGGTGTGTGTCTACCAGTTTCCCAGGATTTTTCCATCATATATGATATACATTACATTTAATTAAAATTATATATAGTCATTGCATACAATATATGTTATATAACATTATATGTGACAACATACATTAATATTACACATAATTGTTGCTTATAATTATGTGCATATAATAATTATATATCACATATGACATATGTACTACATAATCATATATATTATGTTAATGATTAATTATGTATAAATATACATTATATAAGCATAGATAACTATTTAATTATGTGTAATGTTAATTATTAATTTTACGATATTAATTATTACAATATATGTAACATGTAATTACTACATGCATAATTATATATGCAAATTATATACACATGAAAAGATGCTTCTATAATGTATACATCATCAAAAAACAAGTGTTTCTGCTAAATTAATGTTTAATTGAAAGCTATTTTGATAACCACTTATAAAAAGCCATTTTTTAATTCTTCTAGCACATTCTAAAATAATAGGTGTACTCTCAAACGTGATATAAAATAAGTGTTAATGACCTGCCAGTATATTGTAAGCGTCCTCACTTCTTGGATACTGTAAAGAAACAGAGAAGTGTTTGGAATCTTAGTATGATTTATGTGAACCCAAAATGCCACTTTTCATAAGATTTGTATTTAACTTATTAAATATTTCAAGTGGTTTCAAACTATAGCCTTGCTCAAGAAAAAAAAAAATTACAATTGAAACATGATGCTTAAAACTTTTGAAAAAGGAGATAAGCCTCTAAAAGTTAGATATTTTTACAGAATTGATCTCATAGGGCATGCATTGATTATGATTTACTTTACAAGTTAAGGTTAAATATCAAGAATATTAAGGCTATACACTTTGCAATCTCTGATAAAAGAAAGCATGTATTTTTCCATGAAGAAGGATTTTTTTTTTTAAGAAGGATTTTTTTTTTTATACTGAAGTCAAGAAAAAAAAAATTTATGCTTATGACTTTTTGTATCGGACATTGAGAAATATAATGGGCCATGGCTTTGAGTAAGGCTGTGTAAGAGACATAGAAATGTTTGAATGGGCACCTTTTAAACAGATTCTGTCTGAAATCTGAAAGCATAATGTGACATGGTAACTATGTGAAAATTTGTATTTTTTGACTAGCTCAAATCATGTGCTCTAGAAAAATGTCAGAAATAAATTGTGAAATGGATTCCTAACATAAATATAAGCCTTTTCTACATATCAGCTGTCATTAATTTAGAAACTGATAAATTTCAGTGTGTGAATTTGAAAAATCCAGGTTATTTAGTCAAATAAATATGTGAAAAGAAATTAATTTGATAAAAATTACTTAAATTTTGTTAAATATTTTGACATTCCATAGGCACGTGAGAGTGTGGAGATGTGTTTTCCTTACCCATTTCAGATAAATTTTATAAAATCTTTATCTTCAGAGTAAAATGTCTGTATATTTAATACTATAAGGTGCATTCTGGAAATAGGTATATTATTTTAAAAAATTATTTTCCTATATTTTGGGTGATGAACAACACTCTTTTAGGACATGAACTACTATAATCAAAGCCATGTCAATGTCTATGCTTATTTGGGAAGAAATAATCTGCTATGAAGCAAAGCTAACAATACAAACTCCTAGCTACTTGAAGCTAAGAATACAGACTCCTAAGCTACTTGAAGTTATTGATTTATTTACATGATTAACTCATAAGAAATTAAACAATTTGTATTATAAATATAGATATAAAGTTTTCATCATTAAATTTATGTTGAGAAACCCCAATATAAGAAAAAGCAGATCACTGAACAGCTATCTTAAAATCTGAGTTTGTCAAGAATGGCTGGGGACAATTAGAATCAACAGAAAGTGTTACAGTTTCTGAAGGAAGAGGTCTTAAATACTATATCAGTTCTGTCAACAACATCTCATTGGAGAATCAATTGATCTACATAAATTTTGATTTTTCATATAGGGGAAAGGAATAATATCTGTGCATCATCTGGCCACAGTTACAATAAAAATCAAATTAGAAACATTCTGCAAAAAGGCTTTGCTAAAATGAACACAATATACACTTACACTTGTTTTTCTTTCTGAAAGAAGAATGTGTTGATGCATTCGAACAGTTTATTCCGATATTATTACAAAAACAGTTTCTAAAAATCCAATAAATAGCAGGAGAAAAGGTGAAAATGAGTTATGAAGGAAAATATCTGGGTCAATGGATATATTTTATATGTAGATTTTCACAGTATTTAGATTTTCAGAATCTAAATACACAGAATCTAGATTTACACAGGTATAAATAATTGCTGAAACTTCTATATAAGATCTTTATATTTTACTATATGCAAACTATCTTAAGAAAATAAAAATTCTTAAAAAATAAATGAGTGCCTTATCAGAAGGATGTTTCTTTAAAAATACTGATCCCCACGGTGGAGGGGGGGCAATAATAAATAAAACAATAAGAGAAAAGAGGGTAATTAGAAAAATAAGGAAAATGCCAGGACTCTGTTACTTGATTATACCATATAATTTTTAATAAAATTATGAAATTCTGATTAACAGTATTTTCAGAAAAAGAGAAAATAAGGATCTTGAAATAAAGAAAATTCACTTTTATATTTTCCCCTTTTTGTGCAATGGTGTATTGCCTTTTTAATACACAGTTCAATAAAACATAATTTTCATTGCAAAACCCATCATCCTGAATTTACATTTTGTGCCTGTCATATGCATTGCTCTCATGTGCAACATCAAACCTGAGGTAAGAGATAGCTGATGGTTTTACAGTGGAGCGTTTATGAATGTATCTGGATTGTTTTAGTTTTGTTTTACATTTTTTTGTAAATTGTAATTTTATAATTTCTAGGGCTTTGTAAGAAAAAGTCAGTGTTTTCAACAACAAATCTTGAAGGACAAGAAAACAAATCAAACACATTCTAAGACAATAATACATTTAATCTAGACTTTTGCTAGGGTTCTATATGAAATGAGATGATGTAACACTCAAATAATGTTTCCTACTTTTTAAAATGTGGCTTCCCTCATAGCTCAGTTGATAAAAAATTCTGCCTGCAATGCAGGAGACCTGGGTTCGATTCCTTGGTCAGGAAGATCCCCTGCAGAAGGAAATGGCAACCCATTCCAGTATTCTTGCCTGTAGAATCCCATGAACAGAGGAGCCTAACAGGCTACAGTCCATGGGGTCCCAAGAGTCGGACACGACTTAGCAACTAAACCACCACCACTTTTTAAAACAGTATAAATAATATTTAAACATGTTTCTACACAACTTTATGCATAAAATTCAAGAAATTTTACTCATGGCTATGTTAAATTGTAAAATTCTGTGGTATTATGATTGTGAGAATGTTTTAATATTTGTACTCAGAGGGTGTTGCATCCTCCGAGTACAGATGCAATTTGAATTGCATCTCCCTAAAGGACCACGGGATTCTCAGCATCTCAAATATAGCCTCCTGTGGAAACGGGGTCTCTACAGAAGTCATCAAGCTGAAGTGAGATCGATAGTGTGAGGCTTCAATCCAATGTCACTGATGCTCTTATAAGAAGCAGGACTTTGGAGAGAGAACTGGACAAGTCCAATAAATGAACACAGGAAGAATACCATGTGGAGAAGCAGGCAGAAACTAGGGTGACAGAGCAGAAGCTATGGAACACCAAGTATTGCCCTAGAAAACTAATACAGAGGGTACATGGAGATTTTTAGATGGGAAACACCAAGATTGATTGATTCTGAAAAAATATCATGGAGCCAGATAAGACACTCTTCCCTCCTCCTTTTAATTCCAGCTTCAATGAAGAAGTTCATCTATTTATTCAAAAGTTGCTTGAATATATTTTTAGTTTATCAGGATTCTTCAAATAATACAATACCATGCAACATGTAAGACAATTTTTCTTTCCCTTCCTTGTGCTATTCTTACCAAAACATAATTTTACTCATTAAATCTTAATGCCTATATTTGTCTCTTCAGTCACTTAGTCGTGTCTGATTCTTTGCAACCCGATGGGCTACAGCACGCCAATCTTCCCTGTCTTTTACATCTCCCAGAGTTAGTTCAAACTCATGTCCATTGAGTCAGTGATGCCATCCAACCATCTCATCCTCTGGCGCCCCCTTCTCCTCCCGTCTTCCATCTTTCCCGGTATCAGGATCTTTTCAAATGAGTAGGTTCTTTACATCAGGTGGCCAAAGTATTGAAGCTTCCATTTCAGCATCAGTTCTTCCTAAGAATATTCATGGTTTATTTTCTTTATGGTTGATTGGCTTGATCACCTTGCATTCAAAGGGGCTCTTCAGAGCTTTCTCAAACACCACAGTTTAAAAGCATCAGTTCTTCAGTGCCCAGTCTTCTTTATGGTCCAAGTATCACATCCACTAGAAAAATAATAGTTTTGACTATATGGACCTTGATCCACAAAGTAATGTTTCTGTATTTTAATATCCTGCCTAGGTTTATCATGACTTTTCTTCCAAGGAGAAAGAATCTTTTAAATTCATGGCTGCAGTCACTATCTGCAGTGATTTTAGAGCACAAGAAAATAAAGTCTCTCACTGTTTCCATTGTTTGCCCATCTATTTGCCATGAAGTGATGGGACTGGATGACATATCTTTGTTTTTTTGAGTGTTGAGTTTTAAGCCAGCTTTTTCACTCTTCTCTTTCACCTTCATCAGGAGGCTCTTTAGTTTCACTTTTTTTCTGCCATAAGGGTAGTGTCATCTGCATATCTGAGGTTATTGATATTTCTCCTGGCAGTCTTGATTCCAGCTTGTGTTTCATCCAGCCTGACATTTCTCATGACATACTCTGCATAGAAGTTAAATAAGCAGGGTGACAATATACAGCTTTGATGTACTTCTTCCCCAGTTTGGAGCCAATTCATTGTTCCATGTCTGGTTCTAACTGTTGCTTCTTAACCATCATACAGATTTCTCAGGAGACAGGCAAGATGATCTGGTACTTCCATCTCTTTAAGAATTTTCTACAGTTTGTTGTGATCCAAAAAATCAAAGTCTTTAGCATAGTCAATGAAGCAGAAGTTGATTTTTTTCCTGAAATTCTCTTGCTTTTTTCTATTATCCAGTGGATATGGGCAATTTGATTTCTGGTTCCTCTGCCTTTTCTAAATGCAGCTTGAAGATCTGGGAGTTCTTGGTTCACATACTGGTGAAACCTACCTTGGAGAATTCTGAGCATTATATAAAGTCAATTGATTTTATTATATATTCATCTGTCAAAGACAGTGTACTTTCTCCTTGAGGTCTGTTTTGTTTTATTATGAAACTGAAATTATGTGAGGTTTCAACTCTTCCATTGAGAGAAAGATAACTATTTAATCTTGCATAACTTTCTTAGAACTTCAGGGTGGCTGCCCTGCCTTGATAGTTGTGGGATAGAGAGTGGCAATATGTATACCATTTTATATTCACATCAAGACCAGTTGACAGTAATCTCAAACTACAGAGTTGGAGTCACATGGATATTGGTCTGATATTTAGATTCACTACTTTCTAACACTGTGATTTTGGTAAAATTACTGAAAACATCAAAGTCTTGTTTCTCTCATCTATAAAGTGGGCATATCTAACCCTCACAAAATATATTGTTGTAGCACAAATTAATATGAACAAGATGTGCCTGATACAGATAGTCACATTAATGGCTTGTGTGAATGTAATATTAAATTTATCCAAAAGATAATTTGATAAAAAATTGTCCAGGGATCTTAAATGTTGACACACTTTGATTCACCGATTTTACTTCTAGGAAATTATTATATAAATCTATAGATGTATGCCTGTTAAAAGGCACATATAAATAATTTCTCTAAACAACAGTTTACAATTGCAAAGATTTTAAAATTTCCTAAGTGGTCATTATGCTATATACATAAATTGAACTCTGGTGTAGTTATCCAAAAAGGAAGTGAAATATTCACATACCAACCTACATTTGTTCAAGCTCTGGGATTTGTAAAGGAAAACTTTTCCATCTGCTAATGGTGAATACCAGTTTGCTGTTGCCTAGATTAAAATTCTGTTTCTGCTTTATACTTATATTAGCATATATTGTATTTGTATTTTAGCATTTTATGTATAAACTAAGCAAAGACTAAATAAAAAAGAAATTTCTAGTAATACACCATAATTTGGTAGTCCTTTTTTCAGTTATCTCAACTATAGCTTTTAGTAAAGCAATTATCTTTCAATAAAAGTAAATATATTTTAAAAAGCATATCCTTATAAAAACACAAAATATTTTAATGCAAAGCACATCATAATTTAAGGCACCTAGAACAAACTTGCATTAATTGCAATCTGAGAAAAAATTATTATGGTCAACTAGGGGCAATGCTTCATGTTTTCTGCAAGTCTACACTGTTATGTCCATAAGAAAAGTAGGGCAAAGAATCAAAACCAATGCTAGTTATGCAGGCAGTGTAAGTGCCAGATGCTGTTGGCAAAACATGCTCCAGAGTATGACATCTGGGTGCAATAACTTCCATACAGAGCTCCATCTGTAGCTAAAGCTGTTAACTCTGCTTTGGGGGAAGAAAAATCAGAAATAAAGAAGGCAGTTAAATTTTGAACTGTGCCAGAGATAGCAGAAGGAGGATGCTGTCAGCATTTAAATTACATTCCTAGCCCAACTTGCTTTTTAATATCTTGAAACTGTGTAAACACTAAACCATGTTCATTACAGTTGTTTAGAGATTAGCACATGAGATGGGCTGGTGGGCTTACCTTGTTGAGTATGGCAGAATAGAAAGATGTGTGCTCATCTTCTCCTGTGAGAACAGGAGACTTGTAAGAACTTTTAGAACTGATACCAAAAAGCAATCTCTTATTTATCATGGGGAATTGGAATACAAATGTAAGAAGCCAAGAGATACCTGGAGTAACAAGCAACAAGCTGCTGAAGAACCAGCTACTGGAGGATGTTGGAAACCACCAAAAATAGATACTCCGTGTGCAAGGACAAAGAAGAAGCCCCAAAAAGACAGTAGGAAGGGTGCCAGAAACTCTTGGAGGACACACAAATAAGCTTGTGTGCACCAGCACCCAGGGGAAAGGAGCAGTGACCTCAGGAGATAGTGTCAGACATTTCTGTGAGTGTTTGAAGGTCTCTTGTGAACATGTGGGTCAGCAATGGCCTGCTGCAGGGACAGGGGCACTGGCAGAAGCAGTCTGGGAGGCATAGCATGTTGGCATATGTCCTCTTAAAGGAGGTCACCATTAGCCCAACCATAGAACCTGTAGCCCTACCATAGAGATTGCAGACTTTAGGACTGGGCCACCACAAGCAGAATAAGTAACATGGAGGGAGCACAGTCCCACTTATTAGCAGAAAATTGTATTAGATATGTACTGAGCATATCCCTGCCCACCCACATCCAGTCCCTCTGATCAGGAAGCTTGCACTTCCTGAGAATAAGTCTCTTATCCTCATCCATCACAGGGAAGAGAGAAGAAGCAAGAACTACAATCCCATGGCCTCCAGAACAGAAACCAAAATCACAGAAAACTAACCAAAATGATCACATGGATCATAGCTTTGAGTAATTCAATGAAGCTATGAGCCATGCCATGCAAAGTCACCCAATACAGATGGATCATGGTAGAGCGTTCTGGCAAAACACAGCCCACTGTAGAAGGGAATGGCAAACCACTTCAGTATTGTTGCCTTGAGAACCCCATTAACAATATGAAAAAACAAATAGATATGACAATGGAAGGTGAGTCTCCCAGGTCTATAGGTGTCCAATATGATACAGGGGAAGAGCAGGGGAATAACTCTAGAAAGAATGAGGAGGCTGGGCCAAAGTAGAAACATCTCCCAGTTATGGATGTGCCTGGTGGTAGAATTAAAGTCCAGTGATATAAAGAATAACATTGCATAGGAACCTGGAATGTTAGGTCCATGAATCAAAGCAAATTGTATGTGATGAAGCAGGGGATGGCAAGAGTAAACATTGACATTTTAGGAATCAGTAAGCTAAAATGGATGGGAGTGAGTGAATTTAATTTAGATGACCATTATATCTACTACTATGGGCAAGAATCACTTAGATGAAATGGAGTAGTCCTCGTAGTCAAAGAAAGAGTCAGAAATGCAGTACTTGGTTACAACCTCAAAAACGACAGAATGTTCTTGACTTGTTTCCAAGACAAACCATTCAATATCACAATAATTCAAGATTATGCTACAACTACTAATGCTGTGGAACCTGATTTAAAATGAATCTATGAAGACTTATGAGAACTTTGAGAACTAACACCAAAAAGCAATCTCTTATTTATCATGGGGAATTGGAATGCAAATGTAAGAAGCCAGGAGATACCTGGAGTAACAGGCAAGTTTGGACTTGGGGAACAAAACAGAGCAGGGCGAAGGCTGACAGTTTTTCCAAAGGAACACACTGGTCGTGGCAAACACCCTCTTTCAACAGCAGAAGAGAGGACTCTACACATGGACATCAGCAAATGAACAATGATGAAATCAGACTGATTACATTCTTTTCAGTTGAAGATTGTGAATCTCAACACAATCAGCAAAAATAATACTGTGAATGGACTGTGGTAAAGATGATGAGCTCCTTATTTCAAAATTCAGGCTTAAATTGAAGAAAGTAAGGAAAGCCACTAGGCCATTCAGGTTTTATCTAAATAAAATCCCTTAGGATTATTCAGTGGAAATGACACATGGATGCAAAGAATTAGATCTGATAGAGTATCCAAAGAATTATGGACAGGGATTTTAACATTGTAAGGGAAGCAATGACCAAAACCATCCCAAAGAAAAAGAAATGCAAGAGGGCAAAATGCTTGTCTGAGGAGGCCTTACAAATAGCTGAAAAAAGGAGAGGAAAAAACAGACAAAGGAGACAGGGAAAGACATATACAACTGAATGCAGAGTTCCAGAGTAAGAACTCTTATTCTCAAGGAGGAGTAAGATAACCTTTTTTTTTTTTTTTAATCTTTATTTTTCCCCCATTTATTTTTATTAGTTGGAGGCTGATTACTTTACAATATTGTAGTGGTTTTTGCCGCACATTGACATGAATCAGTCTTTGATTTACATATATTCCCCATCCCAATCCCCCCTCCCACTTCCCTCCCCACCCCATCCTTCTGGGTCTTCCCAGTGCACCAGCCCTGAGCACTTGTCTCATGCATCCAACCTGGGCTGGTGTTCTGTTTCATCCTTGATAGTATACATGTTTTGATGCTGTTCTCTCAAAACATCTCACCCTCGCCTTCTCCCACAGAGTCCAAAAGTCTGTTCTGTACATCTGTGTCTCTTTTTCTGTTTTGCATATAGAGTTATTGTTACCATCTTTCTAAATTCCATACATATGCATTAGTATACTGTATTGGTGTTTATCTTTCTGGCTTAATTCACTCTGTATAATGGGCTCCAGTTTCATCCACCTCATTAGAACTGATTCAAATGAATTCTTTTTAATGGCTGAGTAATATTCCATGGTGTATATGTACCACAGCTTCCTTATCCATTTGTCTGCTGATGGGCATCGATGTTGCTTCCATGTCCAGGCTATTATAAACAGTGCTGTGATGAACGGTGCACATGTCTCTTCCAGAAAGAGACACGTGCACCCCAATGTTCATCTGAAAGATAACCTTTTGAAGCGAGCAATAAAAAGAAATAGAATAAAGCAATAGAATGGGAAAGACTAAAGATCTCTTCAAGAAAATTGGAGGTATCAAGGGAATACTTGATGCAAAATAGGTACAATAAAGGACAGAAATGGCAAAGACCTAACAGAAGCAGAATAAATTAAGAGGAGGTGCAAAGAATACACAAAAGAACTGCCAAATAAAGGTCTTGATGACCCAGATAATCACGATGGTGTTAAAGCCATATATCCTGGAATGTGAAGTGGGCTGTAGGAAGACTTAATATGCACAAAGCTATTGGAGGTGATGGAATCTCAGCTGAACTATTTAAAATCCTAAGAGATGATGATTTTAAAGTGCCACACTCAATATGCCAGCAAACTTGGAAAACTCATTTATGGCCACAGAAAGGAAAAGTTAAATTTTTATTCCAATCCCAAAGAAAGACATTGCCAAAGAATTTTCAAACTACCACACAACTGTGCTCATTTTACATGCTATGATGGTAATTCTCAAAATCCTTCAAGCTAGGCTTCAAAACTACATAAACTGAGATCTTTTAGATGTACTATCTGGATTTAGAAGACGCAGAGGAACCAAAGATCAAATCACCAACATTTGTTGGATCGTAGAAAAAGCAAGGGAATTCCAGAAAATCATCTACTACCCTTCATGCACTTTAGCCTTTGTGTGGGTAAAAACAAACTGGAAAATTCTTAAAGAGATAGGAATACCAGATCACCTTATCTGACTCCTCAGAAACCTATATGCAGCCCAAGAAACAACAGTTAGAACCAGACTTGAAACAATGGACTGTTTCCAAATTGGGAAAGTAGTACACCAAGGCTGTATATTGTCAACCTGCTTATTCAATTTCTGTGCAGAAAATATCATGCAAAATGCAGGGCTTGATGAACCACAAACTAGAATCAAGGTCGCCAGGAGAAATATCAACAACCTTAGATATGCAGATGAGAGTGAAAGAGCTGGCTTAAAACTCAACATTCAAAAAACTAGGATCAAGGCATATGGTCCCCTCACTTCATGGCAAATAGAAGGGAAAAATGTGGAATCAGTGACAGAGTTTATTTTCTTGAACAATCTCTATGGATGGTGACTTCAGCCATGAAATGAAAAGACTCTTGTTCCTTGGGAAAAAAATCTATGACCAACCTAAAGAGAATGTTAAAAAGCAGAAACATCATTTTGTTGACAAAAGTCTGTATAGTTAATGCTATCATTTTTCAGTAGCCATGTAGCCATGTAGGGATGTGAGAGGTGGACCATAAAGAAGGCTGAGGGCCAAAGAAATGATGTTTTGAAACTGTGATGCTGGAAAAGATTCTTCAGAGTCCCTTGGACATCAAGATCAAATTAGTCAGTCCTTAAGGAAATCAACCCTGATTATTCATTTGCAGTTCTGATGATGAAGCTGAAGTACCAATACTTTATTTGCCTGATACATAAAGCTGTGTATTTTATGGAAAATACTCTGATGATCAGAAAGATTGAGGGCAGGAAGAGAAGTGGATGACAGAGGAAGAGATAGTTGGATGGAATCACTGACTCCATGACATGAATTTGAACTAACTCTGGGAGACAGTGAAGGACAGCCTGGAATGCTGCAAACCATGGAGTCACAAATAGTTGGACTTAGTGACTGAACAACAACAACACATAGGTAGTTTTTCAATTTAAGAGACACAGATTATTTTAAAAATTTGAAGTTCTAGAAATTTTTATTTCCTAATATATTCTTCTCAATTAATATAAGCTTAGATTCAAGAAAATAAAACTTGTTCTGATCTGCTAAAATATGTTCTGTTTAAGCATTTATCATGATATATAATATGAATAACTTGGAATACTGTGAAAGTTAATATATTTGCAATTTTTGAGGTTTCTTAATGTGGCTCTTTAGTAAATGAAGTAAGTTAGTCATTACTAACTTTTTTGATACTACTGAAAATTTTGCTCAGTGAAATTTGTGGGAATGCTTTAGATGTCCCAAAATTTAGCTAATAATCTCTTCCTTAATTACAAAAAAAAGGTAATGTATTTTTAGTCTTACTTGTTCTATGCACAGAATGAAGGAATGGAGCCAAAGCAAAAACAACACCAGTTGTGGATGGGACTGGTGATAGAAGCAAGATTCGATGCTCTAAAGAGCAATACTTCATAGGAACCTAGAATGTTAGGTCCATGTATCAAGGCAAACTGGAAGTGGTCAAACAGGAGATTGCAAGAGTGAATATCGACTTTCTAGGAATCAACAAACTAAAATGGACTGGAATGGGTGAATTTAACTCAGATGACCATTGTATCTACTACTGTGGGCAGGAATCCCTTAGAAGTGGAGTAGCCATCATAGTCAACAAAAGAGTCTGAAGTGCAGAAGTTGGATGAGATTTCAACAACGACAGAAGGACCTCAGTTCGTTTCCGTGGCAAACCATTCAATATCATGGTAAACCAAGTCTATGCCCAGACCAGCAACACTGAAGAAGATGAAGTTGAACTGTTCTGTGAAGACCTACAAGACCTTTTAGAACTAACACCCAAAAAAGATCTCCTTTTCATTATAGGGGACTGCAATGCAAAAGTACGAAGTCAAGAAATACCAGGAGTAACAGGCAAATTTGGCCTTGGAGTACAGAATGAAGCAGGGCAAAGGCTAATAGAGTTTTGCCAAGAGAACACACTGGTCATAGCAAACACCTTCTTCCAACAACACAAGAGAAGATTATACACATGGACGTCACCAGATGGTCAACACTGAAATCAGATTGATTATATTCTTTACAGCCAAAGATGGAGAAGCTCTATACAGTCAGCAAAAACAAGACCAGGAGTGGATTGCAGCTCAGATCATGAACTCCTTATTGTCAAATTCAGACTTATTGAAGAAAGTGGGGGAAATCGCTAGACCATTCAGATATGACCTAAATAAAATTCCTTATGATTATACAGAGGAAGTGAGAAATAGATTTAAGGGACTAGATCTGATAGACAGAGTGCCTGATGAACTATGGACAGAGGTTTGTGACATTGTATAGGAGACAGGAATCAAGACCATCTCCCCAAGAAAGAAATACAAGAAAGCAAAATGGCTGTCTGAGGAGTCCTTACAAATAGATGTGAAAAGAAGAGAAGCAAAAAGAAAGGGAGAAAAGGAAAGACATATCCATTTGAATGCAGAGTTCCAAAGAATAACAAGGAGAGATAAGAAAAATTTCCTCAGCCATTAGTGCAAAGAGATAGAGGAAAACAATAGAATGAGAAAAAACTACAGTTCTCTTCAAGAAAATTAGAGATATCAAGGGAACATTTCATGCAATGATGGACTCAGAAAAGAACAGAAATTGTATGGACCTGACAGAAGAAGAAGATGTTAAGAAGAGGTAGCAAGAATACACAGAAGAACTGTACAAAAAGACCTTCATGACCCATTTAATCATGATGGTATGATCACTCACCTAGAGCCAGATATCCTGGAATGTGAAGACAAGTGGACCTTAAAAAGCATCACTACAAACAAAGCTAGGGAAGTGATGGATCCCAGTTGAGCTATTTCAAGTCCTGAAAGATGATGCTGTGAAAGTGCTGCATTCAATATGCCAGCAAATTTGGAAAACTCAGCAGTGGCGACAGCACTGGAAAGGGTCAGTTTTCATTCCAATCCTAAAGAAAGGCAATCCCAAAGAATGCTCAAACTACTGCACAATAGCACTCATCTCACATGCTAGTAAAGTAATGCTCAAAATTCTCCAAGCCAGGTTTTAGCAATACATCAATCGTGAACTTCCAGATGTTCAAGCTGGTTTCAGAAAAGGCAGAGGAACCAGGGATCAAATTGCAAACATTCACTGGATCATCAAAAAAGCAAGAGAGTTCCAGAAAAACATCTATTTTTGCTTTATTGACTATGCCAAAGCCTTTGACTGTGTGGATCACAATAAATTGTGGAAAATTCTTATAGAGATGGGAATACCAGACCATCTGACCTGCCTCTTGATAGGCCTGTATGCAGGTCAGGAAGCAACAGTTAGAACTGGACATGAAGCAACAGAGTGGTTCCAAATAGGAAAAGGAGTATGTCAAGGCTGTATATTGTCACCCTGCTTATTTAACTTATATGCAGAGTACAATCTGAGAAGTGCTGGGCTATAGGAAGCACAAGCTGGAATCAAGATTGCCGGGTGAAGTATCAATAACCTCAGATCTGCAGATGACACCTCTCTTATGGCAGAAAGTGAAGAGGGACTAAAGAGACTCTTGAAGGTGAAAGAGGAGAGTAAAAAAATTGGCTTTAACCTCAACATTCAGAAAACTAAGATCATGGCATCCAGTCCCATCAGTTCAGTTCAGTTCAGTTCAGTCACTCAGTCGTGTCTGACTTGTTGAGACCCCATGAATCGCAGCACGTAAGGCCTCCCTGTCTATCACCAACTCCCAGAGTCGACCCAAACCCATGTCCATCCAGCCATCTCATCCTCTGTCATCCCCTTCTCCTCCCGCCCCCGATCCTTCCATGCATTAGGGTCTTTTCCAAAGAGTCAACTCTTCACATGAGGTGGCCAAAGTATTGGAGTTTCAGCTTCAACATCAGTACTTCCAATAAACACCCAGAACTGATCTCCTTTAGGATGGACTGGTTGGATCTCCTTGCAGTTCAAGAGACTCAAGAGTCTTCTGCAACACCACAGTGCAAAATCATCAATTCTTCGGTGCTCATCTTTCTTCACCGTCCAACTCTCCCATCCATACATGACTGTTGGAAAATCCATGGCCTTCACTAGACTGACCTTTGTTGGCAAAGTAATGTCTCTGCTTTTAAATATGCTATCCACGTTGGTCATAAATTTCCTTCAAAGGAGTAAGCGTCTTTTAATTTCATGGCTGTAATCACCATCTGCAGTGATTTTGGAAACCAGAAAAATAAAATCTGACACTGTTTCTGCTGTCTCCCCATCTATTTCCCACGAAGTGATGGGACCAGATGCCATGATCTTAATTTTCCAAGTGTTGAGCTTTAAGCCAACTTTTTCACTCTCCTCTTTCAGTTTCATCAAGAGGCTTTTTAGTTCTTCTTCACTTTCTGCCATATGGGTGGTGTCATCTGCAGATCTGAGGTTATTGATATTTCTCCCGGCAATCTTGATTCCAGCTTGTGCTTCCTACAGCCCAGCGTTTCTCAGATTGTACTCTGCATATAAGTTAAATAAGCAGGGTGACAATATACAGCCTTGACGTACTCCTTTTCCTATTTGGAACCACTCTGTTGCTTCATGTCCAGTTCTAACTGTTGCTTCCTGACCTGCATACAGGCCTATCAAGAGGCAGGTCAGATGGTCTGGTATTCCCATCTCTATAAGAATTTTCCACAATTTATTGTGATCCACACAGTCAAAGGCTTTGGCATAGTCAATAAAGCAAAAATAGATGTTTTTCTGGAACTCTCTTGCTTTTTTGATGATCCAGTGAATGTTTGCAATTTGATCCCTGGTTCCTCTGCCTTTTCTGAAACCAGCTTGAACATCTGGAAGTTCACGGTTCATGTATTGCTAAAACCTGGCTTGGAGAATTTTGAGCATTACTTTACTAGCATGTGAGATGAATGCAATTGTGCGGTAGTTTGAGCAATTTTTTGGCATTGCCTTTCTTTAGGATTGGAATGAAAACTGACCTTTTTCCAGTGCTGTCGCCACTGCTGAGTTTTCCAAATTTGCTGGCATATTGAATGCAGCACTTTCACAGCATCATCTTTCAGGACTTGAAATAGCTCAACTGGAATTCCATCACCTCCACTAGCTTTTTTCATAGTGATGCTTTTTAAGGTCCACTTGTCTTCACATTCCAGGATATCTGGCTCTAGGTGAGTGATCACACCATCCTGATTATCTGGGTCATCCCATCACTTCATGGCAAATAAAGGGGGAAATAGTTGAAACAGTGACAGACTTTGTTTTTAGGGGCTCCAAAATTACTGCAGATCGTGACAGAAGCCATGGAATTAAAAGATGTTTACTCCTTGGAAGGAAAGTTATGACCAACCTAGAAAGCATATTAAAAAGCAGAGACATTACTTTGCCAACAAAGGTCCATCAAGTCAAGGCTATGGTTTCCCAGTAGTCATGTATGGATGTAACAATTGATCTATAAAGAAAGCTGAGCACCAAAAAATTGATGCTTTTGAACTGTAGTGTTGGAGAAGAATCTTGAGAGTCCCTTGGACTGCAAGGAGATCCAACCAGTCCATCCTAAAGGAGATCAGTCCTGGATGTTCATTGGAAGGACTGATGCTGAAGCTAAAACTCCAATACTTTGGCCACCTCATGAGAAGAGTTGACTCGGAAAACTCCCTGATGCTGGGAGCAATTGGGGGCAGGAGAAAAGGATGGCATCATCCTCTTCCTATGGCATCCTCTTCAGATGCCATCGGATGGCATCACTGACTCAAAGGCCATGAAGTTGGGTAGGTTCTGGAAGTTGGTGATGGACAGGGAAGCCTGGTGCACTGCAGTTGAGCTGCAGTTTATGGAGTCACAGAGAATCAGACACGACTGAGTGACTGAACTGCACTGATGATTAATTTACATCTGTATTATTCCTAGGATTCATCATTTATAAGATACTTCTTTAACCTTACATGCATGCATGCATGCTAGGTCACTTCAGTTGTGTATGACTCTCTGCCTATAGATTATAGCCCTCCAGGCTCCTCTGTCCATAGGTATTCTCCAGGCAAGAATACTAGAATGAGTTGTCATTACTGCCTGCAGGGATCCTCCCAGCCCGGGTATCGGACCAGTGTCTCTTATATCTTCTGCACTGTAGACAGGTTCTTTACCACTAGCTCCACTTGAGAGACCCCACTCTAATCTTATTCATACATATATTTTGAAAGTAAGACAAATGTTGAGAATAGTAAAAACCAGTGTTATTTAGAGCTTACTACATTCAATAAAGGAACTAAGTAGTTTACATTCAGATTTTATTTCATTGTCACCATAATTCTATGAGACATTACTATTATTTCCACTTTCTGGATAAGGAAACTGGCAGTTTTGTATCACGAGTAAACTTACTTAACCTGATCATACTCATAGTTACCAACAGAACCAAACTTTATATTCTATATCCTGACACCCTGACTCTAGAACTTTCTCTTTCTCTTGCTCTCTCTCTCTCTCAGTAATACACACTATGATTTAGTACAGTCACTTCATTAATGTCTGAGAAAGACTTCTGAAAATCTATTCTTACATTAAAAAAAAAAAAAAAAAAGAACACTGGAAAACAAAGTCAAACTCAACTTTTTTAGAATTCTGGAAAGATTGTAACAATTGAAAGAGTATTCATTCAAGGAAAATGGCTAAGTTTCATAAGCCAGTCAACTTTGTGACTGTTTATCTTGTACTTTTCTCCCTCCTTCTTCCAAGCTCTGTTAAGTATCAGAAAACCAACAGCATTACATTTAAGACATCTGTGAAATCAACTGCCTAATAGCTATTAGGGGAGGCAGGAGCAGAAGAGGTTTGGAGCTCAAATAAAAGGTTCTCCCCAAGGAATGTTACCAATAAGATTGATCTGGAAACTGTCTGAATGTTTCAGGCTTATGGATATACTTTATTTCACCTGAATCAGAGCTCACTCTTTTTAAAAATCGTACATAAAGTGCATTTGTTAAAAACAATCAGAGATGATTGCTTACTACTGCGATTGCTTCGGGTGCTGATTTCAGTTGAGGCTGATTAAATTCTGACCACTATACATAAAAGGTAGGTAATGAGATACTCATAGAGGTAGTAGATACATTCCTGGGAAAGTAGAAAATGATAAAACAAGAAAGTTTGTGCACTGGCCTAAGAAAGACATGAGAAAACCTCAATCTCCTAGATTCATTGCAAGCAAGAAGTCAGTACTATAACAGAACTGTAAATTGTCTAGCTAAGTGTTGAACACATGCCTCACCACACACACACACAGTCTCTCAGTAAAGGCTGGGAGAGTTACTGATTCAAAGGAATTTAAAAATATTTTAAATCACTAGATAACCAGTATGTTAGCTAAGCAGAAATCTCAATAGTTACATATGACAAAAAATAAATGATTTATACTATTCCAGAAAAAAAATCAGTAAATAAGCAATAGCAAATAAAATAAAATAAAATAAAATAACTACAAAGCAAACAACAGTAACAACAAACAGTAACAACTGGGAAGAAGCAGGATTAGATTTCCAGAATTGTCGCACTGTATTATTTAAAAGGTTGTGTTCATTAAAAAAAGTTATGAGTTGTTGTACAAACACAGAAAAGTAAGCTCCCAAACACAGGAAGAAGAACAGCCCATGAAACTATTCCAGAGGGAAACCAGGATATTAGACTTGACAAAGCTATTAAATCAGCCATAATAAATATATTCAAAGAAAAATAGAAACCAGATCTAAATAATTAGGGGAAATATAACTGATGTCTTTCCAAGTTGAGAATATCAGTAAAGAGATAAAAATTATGAGAAAGAAATACAGACTTTATAATTGAACAGCACAAACATAAAATTAAGAAATCACTAGAGAAGCATAATATCAGATTTAAGGTGGCAGAGAAGAAAGCGGTGAATTTGAAAATGAAGCATTATTATTATTGCTGAAGATATTACAGAAAACAAAGAAAAACAAATGAAGAGTCAGATACCTGTAGGACTGAAAGGTTGTTGCTGAACGATAAGACGCCAGGATTCTTGGCCTCCGGAGGAGACGAATTCAATCTGGGGCCAGAGGCGAGGCTGGATCGCTCAGAGCTTTTGTGTAATAAAGTTTTATTAAAGTATAAAGGAGATAGAGAAAGCTTCTGACATAGGCATCAGAAGGGGGCAAAAGAGTACCCCCCTCCTAGTCTTTAGCTGTACGTTATATAGTCACTCACAGTCTGTTAATGAAAAGAAAGGAATGCCATAAAATTTAGAATGGCACCAGATAATTCATCCCTGGCCATAAAACGATTGACCTGAATCTTGTAGAAGGGCAGAATACCAACAAATAGTTTCATTTACATAGATTAGGGGAACAATACCTGAGTAAGTAAGTTAGGCCGTTTGGCGGAACCAACTTGAAGATAGAGTCTGGGGTACATTAACATAGCTTAAGACAACATTTCCATAAGAAAAAGAAATGTATTGGTTAACTCAAGGTTTGAGAGTAGTTAGCTTTAGGTGAGACCAGGTGTCATGGCAACATAGCATTTTAAGAGAAACCTCCTTTTAAATTTGTATAGAGAAGGAAAAACATATCTCTGGTTTGTTTCTTCCTGCCGCTTAAGAGAGATAAAAATGTCTAGCACTTGCAGCCTCTTTCCTCCGTTTGGAGACCCCCTGGCCTTCCTACCTGTTACCCTCTCAGGACATCATTAAATACATTAGCATACACATATGAAAGTTCCAAAATTAGAAGAAAGAGAGAAAAAGACAGGTAAAATATGTAAAGAAATAAAAGTCAAAGCTTTCCAAATTTGATGGAAAATATTAATCTATATGTCCATGAAATTCAATAATCTGCAGGTAACCTAGACTCAAAGGGATAAAAATCTAATCACATGATACTGAACCTGTTGAAAGACAAACAGCATTTTGGTAGCATCAAGAGAAAAGAGATATATGTATAGGGTATCTTCAGTCAGATTAATAATCAATTTGTCAAAATCATGTAGATCAGACATATTTCAAATGCTGAAAGAAAGAGACTGTAAAACAAAGATTTCATGTCCTTGAAAGTTATAATTTAAATTAAAGGAAATTTAAGACATTCCTTGATTTAAAAAAGAACTGAGAGAGTTGATCAGTTGTAGACCTGCCCTATGTGAAATGGTAAAGGGAGTTATTTAAGATAAAAGGAAAAGTAAGTAGACAGTAACAAGAATTTATGTACAGAAATAAGCAGCACTGGTAATAGTGATAATAAGGCAAAAATTAAAGAGAGTATAAAAGTAACTTTGCTTATTACTTTTTTTTAATCTGATTTAAAAGACAGTAAATGAAAAATAATTATAAGATTGCATTGAGGGATTTATAGTTTATAACAGCCTACAGAAGGAGGGAGAGAATGGAAAAACAGCAGACAAAAGTTTTAACACACTGTTGAAATTAAGTTGGTATTAATATTATGATGTTTTAAGAGGTTAATTGTAATCTATAGGACAATCACTAAGAAAATACATTAAAAAGATACATAGGAAAAGTAAAAAAAGAAATTAAATTAAAGATACCAGAAAATACCTAGCACAAAAGAAGACAACAAGGGGGAAATGGAGGGGAAAAAATGACCTGTCACATATTTAAAAAAAAAGAAATATAAAACATACATATGTGCATATATATATATACACCCTATTTTATTATATCAGTTCAGCTCAGTTCAGTCACTCAGTCGTGTTCAACTCTGTGATCCATGGACTGCAGCACACAAGGCTTCCCTGTCCATCACCAACTACAGAAGTTTGCTCAAACATATGTCCATCGAGACAGTGAAGCCACCCAACCATCTCATCCTCTGTCCCACCTTCTCCGTCTTCCTTCAAACTTTCATAGCATCAGAGTCTTTTCCAAAAAGTTAGTTCTTTGCATCAGGTGGCCCAAGTATTGGAGCTTCAGCTTCAGCATCAGTCCTTCCAAAGAATATTCAGAGTTGATTTCCTTTATGATTGACTGGTTTGATTCCCTTGCATGCCAAGGGACTCTCAAGAGTCTTCTACAACACCACAGTTCAAAAACATCAGTTCTTTGCTGCTCATTCTTATTAATGGTCCAACTCTCACATCCATATACTGCTACTGGAAAAACCATAGCTTTGACTAGATGGACCTTTGTTGGCAAAGTAATGTCTCTGCTTTTTAATATGCTGTCTAGGTTGGTCACAGCTTTTCTTCTAAGGAGAGCATATTTTAATTTCATGGCTTCAGTCACCATCTGTAGTGATTTTGTAGCACAAGAAAATAAAATCTGTCACTGTTTCCATTGTTTTCCCATCTATTTGCCACAAAGTGATGGGACCGGATGCCATGACATTTGCTTTTTGAATGTTGAGTTTTAAGCCAGCTTTTCCACTTTCTTTCATTTTCATCAAGAAACTGTGCAGGTCCTTTTCATTTTCTACAATAAGGGTTGTGTCATCTGCATATCTAAGGTTATCAATGTATGACAAAAATCACTTCAATATTGTGAAGTAATTAGCCTCCAATTAAAATAAGTAAATTTAAAAAAAATAATAATAAGGTTATTGATATATCTCCCAGCAACTTTGATTCCAGCTTGTGCTTCATCCAGCATAGCGTTTGCATGATGTACTCTGCATATAAGTTAAATAATCAGGGTGTCAATATGCAGCATTGACATACTCCTTTTCCAATTTGGAAACAATCCATTGTTTCATGTCTAATCCTAACTCTTCCTTCTTGATCTGAATATGGATTTCTCAGGAGGCAGGTAAAGATGTCTGGTATTCCCATCTCTTTAAGAGCTTTTCACTGTTTATTGTGATTCACACACTCAATGGCTTTGGCATAGTTAATAAAGCAGAAGTAGATATTTTTCTGGAACTCTGTAGCTTTTTCAATGATCCAATGGAGGCTGGCAATTTAACTTCTGGTTCCTGAGCCTTTTCTAAATCCAGCTTGAGCATCTGGAATGTCTCAGTTCCTGTACTGTTGAAGCTTAGCTTGGAAAACCTTCAGCATTACTTTGCTAGCTTGTGAGATGAGTGCAATTGTGCGGTAATTTGAGTATTCTCTGGCATTGCCTTTCTTTGGGATTGGAGTGAAAACTGGCCTTTTCCAGTCCTGTGGCCACTGCTGAGTTTTCCGAATTTGCTGGCATGTTGAGTGCAGCACTTTCACAGCATTATCTTTAGAATTAAAATAACTCAACTGAAATTCCATCACCTCCACTATCTTTGTTTGTAGTGTTGCTTCCTAAAGTTCATTTGACTTCACACTCCAGGACGTCTAGCTCTAGGTTAGTAATCACACCATCATGGTTATCTGGGTCATGAAGATATTTTTGTATAGTTCTTCTGTGTATTCTTGCCACCTCTTCTTAATATCATCTGCCTCTACTAGGTGCATACCATTCTATTCTTTATTGTGCCCATCTTTGCACAAAATATTCCCTTGTTATCTCAAATGTTCTTTAAGAAATCTCTAGTCTTTGCTATTCTGTTGTTTTCCTCTATTTCTTTGCACTGATCACTTAGCAAGGTTTTTGTTTGTTTGTTTAAAATCTTTCCTTGCTGTTCTTTGGAACTCTGAATTCAGATGGATATATCTTTCCTTTTCTCCATTACCTTTCTCTTCTCTTCTTTTCTCAGCTATTGCAAGGCTTCCCACAACAACCATTTTGCCTTTTTGCATTTCCTTTTCTTGGATATGGTTTTGATCATGGCCTCCTGTACAATGTTGGGAACCTCCATCAATAGTTCTTTAGACACTCTGTCTATCAAATCTAATCCTTTGAATCTATTTTCTTTCCAATATATAATCATAGGGATTTGATTAAGGTCATACCTGAATGGTCTAGTGATTTCCCATATTTTTTCTATTTAAGTCTGAATTTTGCAGTCATTAGTTCATGATCTGAGCCACAGTCAACTCCCGGTCTTGTTTTTGCTGACTGTATAGAGCTTCTCTGTCTTCAGCTGCAAAGAATATAATCAATCTGATTTTGTTATTGACCATCTGGTGCTGTCCATGGTTATAATCGTATCTTGTGTTGTTGGAAGTGTTTGCTATGACCAGTGTGTTCTCATAACGAAACTCTCTCAGCCTTTGTCCTGCTTCATTTTGTACTCCAAAGCCAAGCTTGCCTGTTACTCCAGGTCTCTCTTGACTTCCTACTTTTGCATTCCAGTCCCATATGATGAAAAGGACATCTATTTTTTATGTTAGTTCTAGAAGTTCTTGTAGGTCTTTATAGAACCATTCAACTTCAGCTTCTTTGGCATTAGTTGATGGGGCATAGAGTTGGATTACTGTGATATTGAATGGTTTGCCTTGGCATCAGAGATCATTCTGTCATTTTTGAGATTGCACCCAAGTACTGAATTTCAGACTCTTTGTGGACTATGAGGGCCACTCCATTTCTTCTAAAGAGTTCTTGCCAACAGAAGTAGATTTAAAGGTTAACTGAATTAAATTCTCCCATTCTTCTCTAATTCAGTTCACTGACTCATAAAATGTCAATATTCAGTCTTGTCATCTGTTTGGCCACTTCCAATTTACCTTGATTCATGGACCGAGCATTCCTGGTTCCTATGCAGTATTTTTCTTTATAGCATCAGACTTTATTTCCATCACCAGTCACATCAACAACTGGGCATTTTACTGATTATATCAGTAATCACCATAAATGTAAATTGATAAGTAATCTAATAAGAAGGTAGAGGCTGCCAGAATATCTTTAAAAAAGAGTCTAATTGTATGCTAACTAGAAGAGCCTAATTTAACATCCAAACACAAATAAATTGAAAATAAAAGGGTCGAAAAATATATACTATGCAATCAATAATCATCAGAGCTGAGTCAGCTATAACAGTATCAGGCAAAAAAGACTTTAAGACTATATATAGGAGACAAAGGAGACAAAGGAGAATATTTGTAATTAAAAATATGTATATCTATCTGTGCTGCTGCTGCTGCTAAGTCACTTCAGTCGTGTCCCACCCTGTGCGACCCCATAGATGGCAGCCCACCAGGCTACCCTGTCCCTGGGATTCTCCAAGCAAGAACACTAGACTGGGTTGCCATTTCCTTCTCCAGTGCATGAAAGTGAAAAGTGAAAGAGAAGTCGCTCAGTCGTTCCCGACTCTTAGTGACCCCATGGACTGCAGCGTACCAGGCTCCCCCATCCATGGGATTTTCCAGGCAAGAGTAGTGGAGTGGGGTGCCATTGCTTCCTCTGTATCTATCTGTAAGATCTAACAATTATTATTATACAGACACCTGAAAGTGGAGCCTGAATCTTATGAAGCAAAATAAGAGGTTGAAAGGATAAATAAACAATTCAACAATAATAATTGCAAAGTTCAATATCCTATTTCAGTAATGGATAGGACGACTTGATAGGAGACTAAAAGGATATAGAACGCTGGACCAACTTATGCCCACCAGGACTAAAAGAGAAACTATGTGACATTTTATTCAACAACAGTACAATATACATTCTTTGCAAATATCTATAAAACATTATCCATTATAGACCATATGTTAGGTAATAAAATAAGCTTCAGCAAATGCAAAAGGATTAAATTCATACAAATTGTGTTTTCTTACCACAATAAATAAAATTGGAAATTAATATCAAAAGGAAATCTGAGGAGTTCAAAAATATGTGGAAATTAATTTTCATACTTGTAAATAATCAGTGAGCCAAAGAAGAAATCACATTGGAAATTAGAGAATATTCTGAGATGAATAAAAATAAACACACAAAATAACAAAAAACATAAATTACAGCTAAAGTGGTGCTTAGAGTAAAATTTATATATCTGTATATACTGGCATAGAGATTTTTAAATCAGTAATGTTACCATCCAACTTAAGAAACTAGAAAAATACAATGAAGCCCAGAACCAGAAGAAGGAAATAATGAGATTAATGGAATAGAGAATAAGAAGAAACTGGTAAAAACAATGAAACTCCAATTTTGTTCTCTCAAAAGATAAACACTGAACTAGATTGACCAAGAGAAAAATAGAGAAATTTAAATTACTAGGATTAGAAATGAAAAAATGTTATTAATACAAGGATATGAAGAAATTGACACACTCACATATTTTTGGTGGGATTGTAAAGAGTGTATTCTCTTTGAAAAGACTTTGTAACTGCCCTCTAAAAATAAAACATAAAGTTATCAGACAATCCAAGAATTCTACTGCTAGCTAAATACTCAAAGAATTGGAAATGTATGGTCATACACATATTTGGGCATCATAGTTAAAAAGTAGGCAATCTAAATGTCTATAAGATGAAGAATAAGGTAAATAAATGTATTATAGTTATACAAGGTATACTACTGGCTATAAGAAGAAATGAAATACTGTAATATAAACCTTGAAAACACTATGCTAAATGTGATAAATTAGTCACAAAGATCACTTATTACATGATTCTACATGCATGTTTAAAATCACAAAGAATAAACACAATCAGAAACCTCACTTCAACTGGATTTCTATTTTTAAACTGAGAAGAAGGTGCAGCCCTACTATTTTGGAAATACAATCAGTAATCTTTCAAAAATCTGAAGCATGGTAAAATTACTAAGAGTGTTTGTGTTACTTTGAGGCATTGTCTTCTGGCACATTTATAGATTTAAGTCATTAAGCATTCACAAGTAGTGGTATTAGAGTTTCTAGAAATACTGTAGCCTCCAACTAATAAAAATAAATGGAAAAAAATAAAAAATAAAAAAAAAAGTATATTTTAGTTAAGCCATATTGACTCTGTTGCTTTTTTTTAAGATATTTAAGATCTCTGTAACAAATGACAGTATTTTAACCTAAATAAAAGAATTGATATTACAATGTTGCATAATAAATTAATATTTGAGTATTCTTATACTGCTTCCCACATAGCTCAGTGGTAAAGAATATGCCTGCTAAGCAGGAGATGCAGTTTTGATCCCTGGGTCAGGAAGATTCCCTGGAGAAGGAACTGGTAACCTACTCCAGTATTTTAACCTGGGAAATCCCATGGACAGAGGGACCTGGCAGGATACAGTTCATGGGTTTTCAAACAGTCAGATCTGACTCAGTGACTAAACAACAAACTCTCATTCTGCTGATTGACAGTATGAAAATAAAGACAAATAGTTGGGCAAACACAAGTGATAAATTTCACATGCGCACACACACACACACACACACACACACACACACACACACTTCTGCCCTCCCTTCATCAATGAGACTATATTTTGGAAAAGCAACTAAATCCAAGATTCCCAGAAGCTGCCTGGGAACTAGAAGTTAGTTCTACAGCTATATGTTGCTGTTTTCCTGTTAAACATTTCAGTTGATAATATCATAGAACATCAAAATGAAACAAGGTTACTCTGTGATCCTGATGAGTCATAACAAGAACAAGCCTACTTCATAAACATACCCAAATATGGACAAAAACATCAACATTATCTAAACACAAAAATGGTAAACATTATCTTATCATGGCTATTATGAAGAATTGCTGCCTCTGTAAACACATTGGCTTTCCACTCTGTCTAGTAGTCCATCACTTTATATAAGCTTTATTATAAATCCAATCACAGAATACTTACCACTCCTGACAACATCCTATCCAGGCCAAAGCCCCACATTCTTAAGGCATCCTAAAATCATGTGTCACAAGCTTGAAATTCTAAGGCCTTTCCAGTACCCTTCTACTGAGATGCCCCATGGATGCACATCCTGTGTGTTTTCCATAACAGAGATTTATAGACCCAACTCTTTCAACCTCAGGTGTCTATGTTCCTACAGGTATTTTTCTGGAGGCAACTGATTGTGTAAGTGCACACATACATAAATAAATTACGTTTAGGAATTAAAGAGAGAGTTGAATGTTTATTTTATTTTATTTATTTTTTTTTTTTTTGAGAGTTGAATGTTTAAAAGCATATCTTAGAGTCTGAAAAAATATCCTAGGAAATTCATATTATATACTTAATTATATGTAATTAATAGAGCTATTAAAAAAAATAAAGTGATTACTATGAAAAGTTTATTGTTTCACAGCCTAACAAAAGTTGATTCTTTCTCTCACTACCTAGATGGATAGGCATAAAATGTTAATTTGTAGTGATGTATCAATTAAAATAATTGATAATATCATAAAGTAACTCTGGGGTTTTACACTTCATGTATTTTAAGCTAATGTTAACTATGACATTAAGAAGTTCTCTATATTACAAAAGTTATTCATCATTTTTCTTATGGTCATTGAAGTGTATATCAATTTGAAGCTATTTCAGAATTATTATAATGAAATAAAGTGACTACAATTGGCCAGTTTAAATCTTACATCCTATTTCAGTTATTTAGCTTTAGGAACATTTATAAAAACTTTTATGTATGTGAAATTATCCAAAATTCTCAGTTTTAGTCATAAGATAAAAGACAGTTTATGAGTTATCTTAGAGGACATCTTGAAATCATTTTGATTTATCTCTGAAAATATAATCATGCAAGTATATATGCATTCAATCAATTCTGCCTCTGTGACAACAGGAAAAGCATTCTAGTTACAATACACCTGGTTTTGCATCTAGAGGGACCTAGTGTACCCCAAAGAATTCAAAAGATAAAAGCGATTTACAAATATATATCTGGTTATTTATCTTTTGAATAACAACAGTGGATATTCAGAATATCTATTTAATTTCTACACACTTATCTAAAAATCAGTTAATATTACAACAGGAGTAGGGCTTCCCTAGTGGCACCGAAGGTATAGAAACTGCCTGCAATGCGGGAGACCTGGGTTCAATCCCTGGGTTGGGAAGATCTCCTGGAGGAGGGCATGGCAACCCACTCTAGTAGTCTTGCCTGGAGAATCCCTGTGGACAGAGGAACCTGGTGGGCTACAGCCCATGGGGTCACAAAGAGTTTGACATGACTAAGTGATTAAGCACAGCACATGGAAAACGTGGATAGTAAACGTAATAAAATTTAACAATAATTTAACTAAAATAATATAAACTTACAATTGATTTATAGGAAATAAATTGAAGTTAATTCAGCAGTTCTACTAAGGACACAACCCACTCCAGTACTCTTGCCTGGAAAATCCCATGGACAGAGGAGCCTGGTAGGATACAGTCCATGGGGTCGCAAAGAGTCGGACACGACTGAGTGACTTCACTTCACTTCACTTCACTAAGGACACATACTGTGGCAGTTGTTTAGAATAGAATGACCCAAAACAATGCTGAAATGACAAAGGTGTGTTTTGAAGAAGTATGTATATTTGTAAGATGTGTCACATCTGGACATTGCATTTCCAAGTTAAAATTTGTTTATTCCTTTTTTGACTTGACATTTGAGCTTTGAATACCAGAACACCTTACCTGCCTCCTGAGAAATCTGTATATAAGTCAAGAAGCGACACTCAGACCCAAACACGGAACAAGGAAAGCTGAGGGCCAAAGAATGGATGCTTTTGAACTCTGGTGTTGGAGAAGACTCTTGAGAGCCCTTTGGACTGCAAGATCAAACCAGTCAATCCTGAAGGAAATTAGTTTGAATATTCATTGGAAGGACTGATGCTGAAGCTGAAATTCCAATACTTTGACCATCTGATGTGAAGAACTGACTCATTGCAAAAGACCCTGATTCTGGGAAAGATTGAAGTCAGGAGTAGAAGGGGATGACTGAGTATGAAATATTGGATGGCATCACCAACTGGATAAACATGGGTTTGAGCAAGCGCTGGGAGTTGATGATGGACAGGGAGGCTTGATGTGCTACAGTCTGTGGGGTCACAAAAAGTCAGACCTGAGTGAGTGACTGAACTGATGATTTGCAAATTTTAAATGAATGTGATACTTTCTTGTCAGGAAATGGTTCTTCATCTTGGTACCATTATTTTAATTAATTGATGTAAAGTGAAAACAATGTCTGGATGTATTCCAAAGACATTATGAGCTCCAAATAATTTTGTGAAGAAACAATAAATATATTACTCACCGATAGCCATTGTCAAGGTCAATGCAGGTGCAATTGTTCTCACAGGGATTCATCTTGCAGTCATTGGAGTCTTGTTCACAAAAATTTCCTTTCCAACCAGAAAGGCACACACACTGGAAGTTCTAAGGGAATGTGAAAACTATACAACTATTAAGTATTCCTTACTGGCCCTGGTTATTTTGACCTCTTATGAATTTATGAGTTTTTCAATTTTTATAGAATGTCAATCCTTGCCAAATTCTCTTTACCATAGTTTAAAAATTACATGAACAGTATTCTTTGGTATCTAATTAAATAAAAATTAGTATTTTCTTTTTTTTTTCATTTATTTTCATTAGTTGGAGGCTAATTACTTTACAATATTGTAGTGAGTTTTGTCATACATCGACATGAATCAGCCATGGAGTTACATGTATTCCCCATCCCAATCCCCCCTCCCACCTCCCTCTCCACCCGATTCCTCTGGGTCTTCCCAGTGCACCAGGCCTGAGCACTTGTCTCATGCATCCAACCTGGGCTAGTGATCTGTTTCACTATAGATAATATACATGTTTCAATGCTGTTCTCTCGAAACATCCCACCCTCGCCTTCTCCCACAGAGTCCAAAAGTCTGTTCTATACATCTGTGTCTCTTTTTCTGTTTTGCATATAGGGTTATCATTACCATCAAAAATTAGTATTTCTGTATTAAGCTCACAATGAGAACTATTAGTCTCATTAAATGTTAATATAAAATACTTCCTTATTAATATGAATGTTGCTGCTGCTGCTAAGTTGCTTCAGTCGTGTCCAACTCTATGCAACCCCATAGATGGCAGCCCACCAGGTTCCTCTGTCCCTGGGATTCTCCAGGCAAGAATACTGGAGTGGGTTGCCATTTCCTTCTCCAGTGAATGAAAGTGAAAAGTGAAAGTGAAGTCACTCAGTCCTGTCTGACTCTTCACGACCCCATGGACTGTAGCCTACCAGGCTCCTCCGTCCATGTGATTTTCCTGGCAAGAGTACTGGCGTGGGTTGCCATTTCCCTCTCCAAATATGAATGCTAGTGATTGTATAAAGCTAGATAACTAAAAACTGTGTCATATTTTATTTTTGGGGATTCAAAATCACTGCAGATGGTGACTGCAGCCATGAAATTAAAAGACGCTTACTCCTTGGAAGGAAAGTTATGACCAACCTGGATAGCATATTAAAAAGCAGAGACATTACTTTGCCAACAAAGGTCTGTCTGTTCAAGGCTATGGTTTTTCCAGTAGTCATGTATGGATGTGAGAGTTGGACTGTGAAGAAAGCTGAGCGCTGAAAAATTGATGCTTTTGAACTGTGGTGTTGGAGAAGACTCTTGAGAGTCCCTTGGACTGCAAGAACATCCAACCAGTCCATCCTAAAGGTGATCAGACCTGGATGTTCACTGGCACGACTGACGTTGAAGCTGAAACTCCAATACTTTGGCCACCTGATGCAGAGTTGACTCACTGGAAAAGACCCTGATGCTGGGAGGGATTGGGGACAGGAGGAGAAGGGGACGACAGAGGATGAGATGGCTGGATGGCATCACCGACTCGATGGGAATGAGTTAGAGTAAACTCCGGGAGTTGGTGATGGACTAGGAGGCCTGACGTGCTGCGATTCATGGGGTCGCAAGGAGTCAGACACGACTGAGGGACTGAACTGAACTGAGCTGAGATAACTAAATATTGTACTTGACAACTAGCTCATAATTTAAAAAATAACTACAACAAAATAATCCTTCTGACAGATTGTGGTATTAGTTACAAATAGTAAATTTATATAAATGTGGTACTATTGGTTGGTTGAAACTGTGAAATCTTATATATTATTTCCCTAAAGAATAAAATTCACCTATAACAATACTCAAAATAGTTAAAGTAAAATTGCTTTTTCCCAATTGGGCAAATACACAAACAAACCAAAAATGACCTCAAATTATGGTGGGAATAAAGCTAATTCTGAAGATTAGGGCTCTTGTCAAGAGGTTAGAATTCAGGCTCTCAAATTTAGAGATTTAGCATTTACAATCAGGAAAAATACTAAAATCAGTGTTAGGTGTTATTTTTGTCTACTTTCAGTACAGTAGCCACTGGCCATGTGTCATTATTGAAATGTGCCTCAATTGAGGTGTGATATAAGCATAAAATACACATCGGATTTTGAATATTTAGTTAAAAAAGAATAAAATTACCTCATTAATAATTTTACTATATGATGCTATGCTAATAATTTGGTATAAAGGGTTAAAACAGAATTATATTAATAAAATTAATTTCATCTCTTTTTTGAACTGATTTTTAAAATGTGACTTCACATTTTAAAATTTTAGAAAATGTGCTTCATATTTCTACTGGGCAGAGCTGTGGCAGATGACAGCTCAACTTCTCCAGTTGGGAACAGGATTGAGTCTACATGGTTCTGGGAACACATAAAAGGAGTTAGAACTCCCTGAGATTGGAAACTGTGTTCTGGTTTAATTTGTCCTTGCATCTTGAGAAGGTCTGACACTCAGTGAATGTTTAATACCTGTTGATTGAGCAATGGAAAATAATAAATATGATAGGAAAAATAACATAATATGAAGTTAATATTCAAAACAGACTTCAAAAGCATTCTATACCTTTGCTGTATAGAGGTAGACGGAAGTTTGTTTCAAACATTGCAATCAAATAAGTTTATTAAGCAGAAAAACACATACATTCTTGCTCTATGTAGATGCATTTAGGTTACAGTTATCCATGTCTGAGTAGTTTCTACTGAAAACTGCTTTAGTTTTCAGCTGCTTGTGAAAAGCAGAGGGATGAGAGTGGCCACTTTGCTGATGCCAGGCCTTGCTCCTGAACAAGGGTTCATTCTACACTCAGAGCCCTCACTAACAGTACAGAAGCTTTCCTGGATTTTAGCAACATTTTTTTTTCATGCATTCTGCTTCTGCTTCTCACTCTGTTAACTTTCTCAATGAGTTTTGTAGCATTTGGAAAGTTTTCATTGATTGTGTTGTTTTATTTTTTCCCTTCTCTTTCTTGTAAGCCTTACAAAGAGCACTTACATGAAAATTGAAGGTAATGATTATATTTTGTAAATGCTATTTGAGATGGATGCAATTCAGTAGGCAAGACAAGCAACCACTGTAGAAACTGAAGAGCCAAACCCAGCCTAGTGATGGACACGAGGGCAGAACAGGACACGGGACGTATGTGTTCCACCCGTGGGCCAAGTACGGGGCCCTTTAGTTATGATCTGATCACTCACTTTCTAAGAGGTGCCAATTGTTTCCATAAAGACAAATGCATGAGTTTACTGCTAGTTTTTATTTTGACTTCTCAGTAATAATTTGACAAAACTTAGATGAATGAGTCAAAAAAACAGTCAAACTTCTTTCCCATTAAAGCCATATATTTCCTAGAAGCAAACATTCATTGGTATTTTTGATGATTTAATTCAGAAACTGGGCTTCCCTGGTAATCCAGGGAAAGAATTTTGATAAAGAATCCACCTGCAATTCAGGAGACTCCAATTCAATTCCTGTGTTGGGAAGATCTGCTGGAGAAGGGTTAGGCTACCCACTGCAGTATTCCTGAGCTTCCTTTGTGACTCAGATGGTAAAGAATGCACCTGCAATGTGGGAGACCTGGGTTCATTCTCTGGGTTGGGAAGATTCTCTGGAGAAGACAACAGGTTACCCACTCCAGTATTCTGGCCTGAAGAATCCCATGGACAGAGGAGCCTGGTGGGTTACAGTCCATGGGGTCACAAAGAGTCGGATACAACTCAGCAACTTTCAATAATACAGAATAGTATATTATCACCCACTTAATGGTATAACTATTATTATCAGGTACCAAAGCAGTGATCTCTACATGTGATGGAGTCTGTATGAAATAGAAACATAAAGGATAAAGGAAATAGACATTTTCTCATGGTAAACATGGAAAAATATAAATGTTAAAGAGAGCAAAATAAATATTAACTAAATATTAACAAGAATTAAATAAGTTTGACTATTTCTATTTACCTGTTGCTTACTTGATTCAGAAGCATTATTCTGAACTTCAAAATTCTGAATCAATACTGTAGTTAATTAATTCCAGTAACTTAAAATAATAGTCAAAACTGACAAAGTTTTTAAAAATCATATTACCTTGATATTCAATAATCATATAATATCTCAAGTTACTTTTGCGGAAGAGAAAAATGTATTTTATTTTATTTTTATTTATTTATTTTTTTACTTTTCTTTTTAAAAATTTTGTTTTCATTTATTTTTATTAGTTGGAGGCTAATTACAATATTGTAGTGGGTTTTGTCATACATTGACATGAATCAGCCATGAATTTACATGTATTCCCCATCCCGATCCCCCCTCCCACCTCCCTCTCTACCCAATCCCTCTGACTCAGAGAAAAATGTATTTTAAAAAGCAGTTACTAAAGAGAATAAAGGTTTGCATAACTTGTGAAGTTAGCACCACGTCAGTTTTATCTCTTAATGCAAAGTAGACATCCTTCTTCAGGTCAAATTCAGATAAAACCATTTTCATAGTTTGAAAATACATAGTAAGTAGGACATAGGAGAGATAGAAGATAATAAAAGGTAACACAAATCCAGCTCAGTGAATTCACAGCCAGCGACACAAAAGGCAAATGATCTAGTTTGATAGGTATAGCTACCTATCTACCTATCTCTCTATCTATACCTTTATGTAGAAATCTCTCTATATATGTACTATATAACACACCCTATATACTTTTCTGCATTAACTATGGAGCAGTAACTTAGATTTTCATATCACAAGCTAGATATTTTAGATCTCGGTGATCAGTGACAAATGTGCAAAGGTAAGAAGTGAAGTTGCTCAGTTGTGTGCAACTCTTTGCAATCCCATGGACTGTAGCCTACCAGGCTCCTTCATTCATGGAATTTTCTAGACAAGAGTACTAGAATGGGTTGCCATTTCCTTCTCCAGTGGATCTTCCCGACCCGGGGATTGAACCCAGGTCTCCCTCATTGCAGGCAGGCGCTTTACCCTGTGAGCCACCAGGAAAGCCCAAACGTAAGGTTAGAATAATTTTAAATTTTGAAGTGTGAGAGAAGACATTTGAACACCAGCTTTGTGGCTTATTAAATATCTAGACATGTCTGATGTATTGAACTTCTATTGCTATGTGGCAAAATACTATACATTTAACATTAAAATGTAAATTTGCTATTTCACAATTTTTGCAAGTTGATGTCCAGATACAGGTTGGTTGAGTCCTTTACTTAAAGTCTCACTGGGCTAAAAACAAAGTATTGACTGTGGTTCCGATCTCATCTGAGGCTTGAGGTCCTTTTCCAAACACTGGTCGTCAGCAAAATTCATTGCACTTTGGCCCTAGGACTTGGGTCTGGTCACTTGCTAGGCAAGGACAGCTCTCACATCCAGAGACTATAATGTCCTTTGCACATGGCCTCATCTCCTTAAAGCATAGTAGGGTGGTTCAATCCTTCAAGGTTATTAGGGGAGTATCTGCTATTGTATCTTGTCTCCCCTAAAGATCCATCTAACTAAGCAGAGCCTATCCAGGATAATCTTATATTTTATAAATGAAAGTCAACTGATTAGAGACCTTATTTACATCTGCACAATGTATTTTTCAAATAAAGTAACATAAATGGAAGTATTATGCCATTATATTCATAGCAGAGTAGGTTTTACAGGCCATATGCAATAGGAAATGGAAATCTTGGGCAATTTTATCATTCTGACTACTACATTTGCTAATCTACTTGATTTACCAAAGCAAACTATTTAAATTATGTAAGCTTCAGGTGCCTTCATACCTAAAGTGCCAATACTATACACCTCATAAGCTTATTTTGAATATTGCATGCAATAATGACTATAACATACATGATCTAGTTACAAATAATCACCACTAAGCAATAACAGCCATTCTCTCCAGCCATGCCAGACTAGATCTGACAAGGTCAAGTGGTAATACACAACAACTACTACAACTGGACCAAAATTATCCATCTCTACATCATTTATTTGTATAAACTTTTGTTTTAATTATTTCATTTCATTATGTTTCATTATTTTATCTCATTCTTTAAAAATATTTTGGCTACTTTTCACTATTTTTTCATTTTTACTTTACTTTACTGCCAAAAGTTAATGATTATTAGACTAGGAAAACAATAAGAAAGAGAATCCAGCAATCTGTCAATTGCGAAACACAAACTTAGAGGATGTGGACAAATTTCAGGTAATACAAATTAGGAATATTGATCAAGAAGTAGTAGAAAATCTCTCTAAATAAGTAGACATTTTTAAATGAACCAAATGAAAAAGATTGAAGGTATGCTTACATAGACTGAAATAAAATTGCTTCCAATTCTTTAATTCTCTTATGTCATAATGGTGCATAAAACAAAAAAAGCAGAACGCTATCCAACTTATATCTTGAGACTAATAAAATGTAGATACCAAAATCTGGAAGGCATATAACAAGAAATGCAAACTCAGCCAATTTCTAGTGAACAGCAACAACAACAAAAAAAGCAAAATAAAGAGAAATACATAATTGACTCTAAAAATATCTTCAATATTTGTTCTGTTATTAGCTGGTTATTTGCTTTGTTTTTGTTTTTTACTCACAGAAATAGAAGCATGCTTCAGCACAAGAAAGTACTAAAGAAGGGGAAAAAAAATGGTTTAATCCTTTCAGGTTCAGAAAAACGCATTGTATAATTCAACACACGTTTATAAAAATTCTTTTATCAAATGAGAACTTTTTCAGAAATGACCTTATATTAACAAAAACTACTTAGCAAAGAAACAAGCAATCAAAAATTCTGCCAAACCTCATTTTACAAAAAACAACTAGAGAAACTGAATAAAATACATAGAAAAATGATTGAATTCTGAAAAGATAAACCAAGACAGATTTCATCTCCTAAATTCTGGAGACAAGGGAAGCAAACTAAGATAAGATCACACTTGCTCCTGCTTTTGACGCCATGGGATTTTCTTTCTTTCTTTCTTTCTTTTCATTTATTTTTATTAGTTGGAGGCTAATTACTTTACAATATTGTAGTGGTTTTTGCCATACATTGACATGAATCAGCCATGGATTTACATGTGTTCCCCATCCCGATCCCCCATCCCGCCTCCCTCCCCATCCCATCCCTCTGGGTCTTCCCAGAGCACCAGCCCTGAGCACTTGTCTCATGCAACCAACCTGGGCTGGTGATCTGTTTCACCCTTGATAGTATACTTGTTTCAATGCTATTCTCTCAGAACATCCCACCCTCGTCTTCTCCCACAGAGTCCAAAAGTCTGTTCTGTACATCTGTGTCTCTTTTTCTGTTTTACATATAAGGTTGCCATTACCATCTTTTAAAATTCCATATGTATGTGTTAGTATACTGTATTGATCTTTATCTTTCTGTCTTAATTCACTCTATATAATGGGCTCCAGTTTCATCCACCTCATTAGAACTGATTCAAATGAATTCTTTTTAATGGCTGAGTAATATGCCATGGTGTATATGTACCATAGGTTCCTGATCCACTCGTCTGCTGATGGGCATCTAGGTTACTTCCATGTCCTGGCTATTATAAACAGTGCTGCGATGAACATTGCAGTACACAAGTCTCTTTCAGATCTGGTTTCCTTGGTGTGTATGCCCAGGAGTGGGATTGCTGGGTCATATGGCAGTTCTATTTCCAGTTTTTTAAGGAATCTCCACACTGTTTTCCATAGTGGCTGTATTAGTTTGCATTCTCACCAACAGTGTAAGAGGGTTCCCTTTTCTCCACACCCTCTCCAGCATTTATTGCTTGTAGACTTTTGGATATCAGCCATCCTGACTGGCATGTAGAAAATTACTAGAGCTAATCAATGAATACAGTAATGTTGCAGGATATAAAATTGACACATAGAAATCCCTTGCATTCCTATACACTAACAATGAGAAAACAGAAAGAGAAATTAAGAAAGCAATACCATTCACCATTGCAACAAAAATAATAAAATATTTAGGAGTATATCTACCCAAAGAAATGAAAGACCTATATATAGAAAACTATAAAACACTGATGAAAGAAATCAAGGAGGACACAAATAGATGGAGAAATATACCATGTTCATGGATTGGAAGAATCAATATTTTGAAAATGACTATACTACCTAAAGCAATCTATAGATTCATGCAATCCCTATCAAGCTACCAGCGGTATTTTTCACAGAACTAGGACAAATAATTTCACAATTTGTATGGAAATACAAAAAACCTCGAATAGCCAAAGTGATCTTGAGAAAGAAGAATGGACCTGGAGGAATCAACCTGCCTGACTTCAGGCTCTACTACAAAGCCACAGTCATCCAGACAGTATGGTACTGGCACAAAGACAGAAATATAGATCAATGGAACAGAATAGAAAGCCCAGAGATAAATCCATGTACCTATGGACACCTTATTTTCTTTCTTAAATTCCAGTAAACAGAAGTAGCTGGAGCTTTTTTATATCTCCCTGGAACGGATATGTGCATATGTATATGGATATTCACTTTTGTCAAGGAGAGAAGTCCATGAAGAGAGGAACGAAGAAATGTGTTGATGAGCAATCTATTGGAGACATTTGTTCCCTAGGGTGAAACTAACCAATGCAAGCAGAAAGCCTCTAAAGTGAACAGCAAAGATTCAGTATTCCTATCTCCCAGGAAAGGAAGAGTCTAGAGATTAGACTTGTAGAGGGCCTTTAGGAGGGACTGTTCTGTTGCACACTTCTGAGTTTCATTGAAACCCAAAGGGCCACAGTCTAGAAGCGAAATAAAGCAGCAAAATTCTCAGGTCAGATCATGCTAAAACTCTACTCAACATTTTAGTTGAGGTCATCTACCTGTATTCTGTTGCCATGCCAGAGAAATAAAATGCTCTTTGGGGGAAGTTAAAATTACAAGAAATGTTTCAATATTTGGTAACAAAATATCTGCTACTCAATAAAAATTAAATAAATGCTGAGGACCAAAATTAGAGATAAAAACAGTTAGTAGAAATAGATTATTTAAATATTGTGTTAGTGGATATTTTGAAATGACCAAGATTAATATAAACACTATAACCATGTTATAAAAAGTCAAAGAAGTTCTGTGATTTGACAATAATGACAATTGAAGTTTAATAATTAATTCCATTATTTAAATAAAATCTTAGCAGAGGATTAGTAGTAAATACCCAGATTAAAGTATGAAAAGACAAAATAATAGAGAAATCAGAATAAAAAAGCTGTCAAATACAGGAAGCAAAATAACTAGCATAACTTTAATTGAATATTAAAGGGCGAGGAACAAGAAACAAATAAGAGCAATATTTGAAAAATTATTAATTGAGAAAGTGTTACTTATTTAGTCATCTCTGATTCTTTTCAAACCCATGGACTGTGGCCTATCAGGCTCCTCTCTCATAATATTGTACAGGGGGTGGTGACCAAAACCATCCCAAAGATAAAGAAAGTCAAAATGGTTGTCTGAGGTGGCTTTACAAATAGTTGAAGAAAGAACTGAAAGGCCAAGGAGAAAGGGAAAAATATACCCACATGAATGCAGAGTTTCAGAGAATAGCAAGGAGATAAAAGAAGCCTTCTGAAGTGAACAATGAAAAGAAATAGAGGAAACAATAGAATGGGAAAGACTAGAGAGCTCTTCAAGAAAATTGGAGATACCAAAAGAATGTTTCATGCAAAGATGAGCACAATAAAGGACAGAAACAATATGGAGCTAACAGAAGCTGAAGAGATTCAGAAAAGGTGGCAAGAATACACAGAAGAACTATACATAAAAAGATCTTAATGACCTACATAACCACAATGGTGTGATCACTCACTTAGAGCCAGATATCTTGGAGTGTGAAGTCAAGTGGGCCTTAGGAAGCATTACTATGAACAAAGCCAGTGGAAGTGTTGGAATTCCAGTTAAGCTATTTCCAATCCTAAAAGATGATGCTGTGAAAATGCTGCAGTCAATATGCCAGCAAATTTGGAAAACTCACCAGCAGCCATGAAACTGGAAAAGGTCAGATTTCATTCCAATCACAAAGAAAGGCAATGTCAAAGAATGTTCAAACTAGCATACAATTTTGCTCATTTCACATGCTAGGAAGATAATGCTCAAAATCCTTCAAGATAGACTTCAGCAGTACATGAACTGAAAACTTCCAGATGTATAAATTGAATTTAGAAAAGGCAGAGGAATCAGAGATCAAGTTGCCAACACCCACTGGATCATAGAAAAAACAAGGGAATTTCAGAAAAAAAAAAAAACAAAACAACAACAACAACATCTATTTCTGTTTCATTGACTGTGCTAAGGCCTTTGTGTGGATCACAACACTCTGTGGAAAATTCTTAAAGAAATGAGAGTACCAGACAATCCTACCTGCCTCCTGAGAAACCTGTATGCAGGTCAAGAAACAGCAGTTAGAACAGGACATGGAACACACTGGTTCAAAATTTGGAAAGGAGTATATCAAGGCTGTATATTGTCACCCTGCTTATTTGATTTCTATCTGGCATATATCAATCAAAATGTAGGGCTGGATAAAGCTTGAGTTAGTATCAAGATTGCCAGGAGGAATATCAACCACCTCAGATACATAAATCATACTCTAACAGAAAGTAAAGAGGAACTAAAAAACCTCTTGATGAAGATGAAAGAGGACAGTGAAAAGGCTGGCTTAAAACTCAACACTCTAAAAACTAAGATGCTATCATCCAGTCCCATCACTTCATGGCAAATAGATGGGAAAAAAATTGGAAACAATGACAGATTTCATTTTCTTGGCTCCATCACTGTGGATGTTGACTGCAGCCATGAAATTAAAAGACACTTGCTCCTTGGAAAGAAACTTATGACAAACCTAGACAGGGTATTAAAAAGCAGAGACATCACTTTGCTGACAATGATCTGTATAGTCAAAGCTATGATTTTTCCATTAATCATGTACAAGTATGATATTTGGGCTGGGAAGAAGGCTGAATGCTGAAGGATTGATGCTTTCAAAGTTGGGATCTTGGAGAAGACTCTTGAGAGTCCCATGGACTGTAAGTAGATTAAACTAGCCATTCCTAAAGGAAATCAACTCTGAATATTCATTGGTACTGAAGTTCCAAAACTATGGCCACCTGATGCTGGGAAATATTGAGGTCAGGAGGAGAAGGGGGCAACAGAGGATGAGGTGGTTGGATGCCATCACTGACTAAATGGATATGAATTTGTGCAAACTCCAGAAGACAGAGGACAGTGATGCCTGGTGTGCTGCAGTTCACTGGGTCACAAAGATTCAGACTCGACTTAAGCAACTGAAACAATAATAAGTGATTGATAGTTGTCAAAAGATAAGAAAAGAAAGTAGTCACAGATTTAGAAAGCTCTCAGATTTAGAACTCCAGACCTTTCCTGGGTTAAATACAAAGAAAACATTATCCAGGGTAGGACTGCTGATAATCAGAGAGTAAATCTTAAAAGCAGCCAAAGGACAAAGATCTTTACTTTCAGAGACAGCAGGACTGGCAGCTTACTTCCCAACAGTGGAAGCAAGAACTCAGCAGAAGAATATGTTAATGGAGTGAGAGAAATTAACTGCCAACCTAAATGTCCATACCCAGTGAAATATATCCTTCTTCAATTGAAGAAGAAAAACTCCTTTTAAGAGGAAAAACAAAAACAAAAACAAAAAAACAGCCTGACATATTACTGATGCTTTTAAGATTGTGGGGATTTGGTGAGACATATCCAGGATTTAAATTCAAACTCCATGATTTATTAGCTAAATAATTTTAAACACTCTACTTAATCTCAAGGAACATCAGAAATAATGTACCTGACTAAATGGCTAGATTAAATGAGGATTAGCATATAACTCCTATGAAATGTGTCTCACAGTAAGAAACCAGTAACTTTGAAATTTTCTCTTACTTGTGACCTGTCCAGGTAATCTAAACTACTCCTCTGGTCAGATCCCTGCTTCTTTTCCCACCTGAAATATCTTTGCTTACTTAACATAACTTCTCCCCTAAATTTTGAGTTTTTATTCCGCCCTTAAAGTAAAATAAAAGTCACATTCTACCTGAAGTCTTGATCATGTTCTCCATTATATTTTCCTTCCTAACAATTACTATTTTAACTTTTATGACACTTTTTAAAAATATATACTAATTATACATATGTTCTATCTTATGCTTAGCACTTACCATATTTTAAAATATCTCACTTATTTTATTGTGTATTTTCTAACTTGTAACATATAAATTCTAATCTGTTTTGTTCACCAATTATCACTCTCTGGTATATTTCTTATATTTGACTGAAGTAGCAGATGTTAAAGTATAAAACATATATGATATTAATTGATAATATATAGTCCAGAAAATATTTTGTTTATAATTTCTAGATATTCAGTCATCTCACTTTTCTAACAAGAAAGAAATATTTTAGAATTCAATAACCTTTCCATTACAATCAACTAAAACTAGTTCTATAAATGAGATTTGAAAATTCCCAAAAAAGAAAAATTGGACTGGTTCCATTATGAAGTGTTTACATATTGAGGTAACAATATTTGATTCAATCTTAACCACAAAATTCATTTTACTTTATGAAAATTACTTTTCAATTCCTGTAAATTTAGATACACACTAACAGGATTATATATATTATATATATATATATATATATATAAATATATATATATATATATATATATATACAGAGAGAGAGAGTTGTCTTTTTCTAATTCATTAGTCATAGGAAGAAGGATTAAGATTTATGTTTTCATTAACAATATAAAAAATGAAAATCCATAACTAATTCAAATCTTATAAGAATACTCAATTCTTATAAGAATAAAGCATTCTGCCTGTTGAATTATCTATTTCTTTTTAATATTATTTGAAGTACTTGCTTAATCTTTAAGGTCTTATAGAATTAAACATAAAGACTGCCAAATATTGAATAAAATAATATTCAAGTTTAGGTTTAAATATAGTAATACTTATCCTTAAAAACAAACAAGCAAAACTATGTTAATATTATTTCTTTCAGCTGGAGAAAATTATTTATCTTGATGTTTAAATCTAACATGAAATAATGTGTATTATTCTGACAGGAAGTTAATGGAATATTTGAAAACAATTTATAAGAAAAACTATAAATGCTAAATTTGATTAAACATATTTTGACATAAAGCAATGAAGCATAAAGCAATATGTTAAATTTAGTGGTATTTTCAGAAAGAACTGTTTTAGAAAAACACAATTTTTTTAACTTTGGAAAATGTAATATAAATATGTGAAGAGTGTGAAAATCCACACTTTAGATGCATATATTATTAATAGGGTATAAATCAAACTATGCTGACCTTTTAAAATTTTCTAAACATAAGTTGCTAAGAAACTTAGTCATTGTTTTCATGTAAAAATATTTTTGGTTAATGATAAAAGAGCAAATTGGCATTTCAGTGTCTATTCTAAATGAAAAAAATGACATGAAGTGCAAATTTCCACCAGTTTTATTTTATTTCCTATGTTCCTGTCAATCTAATCATAAAATTCATATTATTAATATATTCTTAAAAATAATCTCAGCTGTTCATCTACTCTGTTATTTTGGATCTATATCTCTATTAGCAATCAATTTATAAAAATGTAGTTCTCTTAATACATGTCCTACTTTCATAAAACATTAGTAATACTTTCCAAAGTGTTCCCTTATCTTCAACAGTGTTTTTGTTTGTTTGTTTTTAAATAAAGTTTAAAAGTGGAATAAAAGGGCTTCGGCTATTAGTTGTTGTTGTTCAGTCACTAAGTCGTGTCCAACTTTTTGCAACCTCATGGACTGCAACATGCCAGACTTCCCTGTCCTTCACTATCTCCCAGAGTTTGCTTAAAGTCATGTACATTGAGTTGGTGATGCCATCCAACCATCTAATCCTCTGTCACCTGCTTCTAGGCAATTTGTACTAGAATTTTATTCCTTACCGATAACATGGTTATGATGGAAAAATAGTTTGTCTGATATTGATGTGTACTGTTCAAGCATATTCTTATATCTTCAATACTGTTTTCCTGATAGACTCAATTTGACAGCTGGAGATACAGTCTATTACTGAAAACTGTATCCCCTTGACATGTAGAATGCTTAAGAATACACACACACACAAAAAGCAAACTTCTGAGGAACTATCACAAACATAAAGATGCCAGAATATGAATGCAATTTTGCTATAGATAATTTAGTTTTTTGGGACAATTACTTTTTAGTCTGAAAGTCAAATGACACTAATAATGTTTGCACACCATGAACTAAAAATCACTTCTCTGCACACCAGAGTTTTCTAAAACATACTGCAGAAGGACAATGCATAGTTCCTCCTCTCACACTCTGTTTTCTAGCACATTAGAAAACCCACAGAATTTTACATATTTTATTGCTTGAAACAGTCTTAAACATTAAATTATTTGACTCAGTTGTTTTGAAGATTTTTGTTTGTTAATTGTAAATAAGGAACTCTTACAAAAACACATTTCCCTAGGGTGTGTAAATAAATAAAGCCCTGGAAAGTAGTTGTGCCCTGAGTCACCTGGGGATGGAGCCCAGAGTTCTGCCTGCTTAGCCTGTCATAGTCTCTCTCTCCACACCAACCCCTGAGGACAACAGTCTCTCATTTCGATTCTCAAAATGCAGATTGAAAACCACTGATCCATCCAACCTATTCCATTTTATAATGAGAAAACTGACCCTTAGAGGCTAATCGCTCCAACTAAAGTACAAGTTGATGGCAGAATAGAATTAGAACTCATGTCCCCTGACTCCCTGTCCAGTATTTCTAAATGTAGCTAAAAATCAATTAACAACATCTAACAAATTAACACATTCAGAAATATATTTTCTGAAATATACCATGAAAACAGTCTGAGAATTTTAAGGTGACCTTTAAATTGTGCATGTAGAATACTTCTTTTAATATATGAATTCCCATATTCTCTTTTCTCTGTTAATAAGTGGCTAGATGGTCTGGACTGCATCAAAGTGATGTTTTACAAATAGTGGTGTGAAATAGTAAATATTTTTATCCTCATAATAGAGATGCTAAAGGAAAAATCCAAAAGTTAACAGTGCAACTGATGTTAATCGGTTTATCACTAGCATTCTTGCATGGAATAAGGAGATCTACCTTGGCACTACAGGTGATTTTCAGGTTGGATATGGACAGCTCTCATGCTCACTGAGCTTGATGGTGACGGGGAGTAGCAAGAGTAAATATCACTGCTTTGATTGAAAGAGGTAGTCATGGGAGCTTGCAGCCTCAGGATATATTTAAATCTGCGTGACTGAAAGTTTTAAAGTAGAGAACTCATTTCCAGCATAGAGACCCCTAGGGAGATGAGCATCTCTTAACAGTATAGAAGTAAGCTAGGCTTTTGGACAGTAAAAGTAACAAGGAAATAATGCAATATTTGCTATTATTTAAGTATTTTCAATATATCCTTGGGGCTTTCCTGGTGGCTCAGATGGTAAAGAATCAGCCTGCAATGCAGGAGACCTGGGTTCAATCCCTGGGTGGAGACAATACCCTGAAGAAGAGAATGGCTACCCAATACAAGCAGGAGGAGAAGGGGATGGCAGAGGATGAGATGGCTAGATGGCATCACTGACTCAATGGACATGAATTTGAGCAAGCTCTGGGAGACGGTGAAGGACAGGGAAGCCTGGCATGCTGCAGTCATGGGGTCGCAAAAAGTCGGACACAACTGAGAAACTTTCGCTTTCACTTTAACAATTACTGAATGCTTTGTCTGTAGGTTGCAGTTCTTTGATAGGAGAGCTGTGTCATCTTATGGTTAACCATCACGATTTTATTGCAAGTTGATAGCTACCTTTGCAATGGAAATCAGCAATAAGAAAGGTGAAATAAGAACTCAGACACAAATGTTGTAACCAAAAGAAAGCAGCAGATGGGAAGGACAAAAATGGTTTAACTATGCTCAGAGAAGTGTTACCCTGTTGGGATCCATGAACACAGTCAACTTGGAAGCAAATCAGTTGCAAAGAAGAAACAAATCAGTTATTTTAAAATTTCATTAGTTATGAAAACAAGTCTCTGATATGTGTTGGAATTTTAGATTTTAATATTATTGATTTGATCACCTCTCCCCTCCCTCGGGATAATCAAGTATTTCTTTGTTCCATCTTTCCTTCTTTTCCTACTTATTTATTTATTCACTTTGCATGTTTTGTTGAATCAGGGAGTGGAGACTTATGTTTTATGTAAATATTTTCTACATAAATTAAACCATTTATGGGTTCTTATGTATCTTCCACATAGATAGATAGATTTGGTATTATGTGATTCATTGATATAATGTGATTGGAGATGAGAGTGAAATCCCTGGAAAAGGGAGAATCAGGGTGTTTGGCTTGGGTCAGGTCTAGGAAGGGTCAGGTCTAGGAGGCTTCCACATCTTGGGCACTAAGAAAATCACCTAATTACTTATAACTGGTCATAATATTTAAATACATGTGAACTAGATCCACATTCTCTACTAGCTGTTTCAATCTTAAAATGATCATGTTTTTTATTGCTCTGTTTATACTAATATTTTCTAGAACAATCAGGTGTTAACAAAGATAGTTTTTCTATCCTACCTAGTATTCCACCAGCTACCCAGAGCATTCCTCTCCAGTGGTCAAATTTTTGACTTGTATTTCAAATTTATAACCTTTTTTTACAGATATTTTCTTTTTATTTTGTTGCTATAGATAATTATAATAAGAGGAAGTTTCTAAGTATGAAATATAAAAGTAATTTTGAATATGTGATAAAATGAAACAATTGATAGCTATCTAATCATATATTATGTAATCATTTTCTTGTCAAATAGTGTACAATTTTAAGCAACCATCTTAAAATTTAAGACAAAAATAATTTTAGAATAATTCTTCACCGTGTCTTCTTAAATTACTTTCAATGATTTCTTCACTGATGTAGAATCCAAGAACAGTTAATACAGATCTCCATAAGCCTTTCTCTTTTCTAACATCTCTTTCAAAATATTTAGATTTGTCTTTTAGGCATTTTTTCTACTTTCAGGAAATCCAAATTGTGACACAACTTATATCTACAAGTTTAATTTTGTCCCCCAAATCTTGGATGTCACTAAATAAAGTTTTGCCTTCTCTCCTTTAACATTTCTGCACATTTTTTTGTAATTGGAGTATAGTTGGTTTACAATATTGTGTTACATTCAAGTGTACAGCAAAGTGACCCACTTATACATATGGATGAATCCACTCTCTTTTAGGTGACTTTCCTATTTAGGACATTACAGAGTATTGAGAAGAGTTCCCTGTGCTATACAGTAGGTCCTTACTAGTTATCTATTTTATATATAGTAGTGTACTAGTAGTGTAAATTAGTATACTAGTTTATCCCATCCCACCTTACTAATGGTTACTTACAAGCTTTAAATGTTGTACTGAAATTTACATTGTCTATTTAATCAACTGCCACCTCTCTTTTCACTTTTCGTGTGCTTGAACTGTGATGTTGGAGAAGACTCTTGAGAGTCCCTTGGACTGCAAGGACATCCAACCAGTCCATCCTAAAGGAAATTAGTCCTGAATATTCATTGGAACGACTAATGTTGAAGCTGAAACTCCAATACTTTGGCCACCTGATGTGAAGAACTAACTCATTTGAAAAGATCCTGATGTTGGGAAAGATTGAAGGCAAGAGGAGAAGGGGACGACAGAGGATGAGATGGTTGGATGGCATCACCGACTCAATGGACATGAGCTTGAGTAAACTCCGGGAGTAGGTAATGGACAGGGAGACCTGGCATACTGTGGTCCATGGGGTCTGAAAGAGGCAGACATGAATGAGTGAACAAAACTGAAGATGACACCGACATTATTTTCAAACTTCTACCTCTTCTGCCCATTAAAATGTTTGCAATAATGCAATATACAAGAATTTCCTGGCATGTAAAATTAATAACCATACACAAAGAAAAATATATTACACGTTATCAAAATTAAAAACCTGTTCATTAAACACACTTTTCAGGAAAATGAAAAAGTCACAACTTGCTATTGAGGCCTACTGAAATTATACTATACTGGAAATATATACTGCAAGTATATATATATATATATATATATGTGTGGAAATATATATATTATGTATTTACATATATAATACATATATATAATGCATATGCATGCTTATTGTATAGTATATATATATAATATATATGTATATTAATGCAATCATATGTAAACTTGTATTTATATATCCTTATGTAACATACAATAATTATTATATGATATAACATATAACAATATGATATAATTATAATAAAATAATATTAAATATAATCATTAATACATTAATTAATATAATTTATATAAAATATAATATACTTAAATATAACATATAATCATTATAATATTATGTATAATATATATTATATACTATAAAATATATACTATATGTTTATATTGTATATGTGCATTTATATTATAAATTATTTTATATATTATATGTATATAAAACATACATTATATGCATATTAATATACAAAATTACTATATATTATTATATATATTATATAATATTTTATTCTATATACAAATTTTATATACTGGAAATATGATTTTACACACACACACACACACACACACACATATATATATATACATACAAATATATACATATAAACACACATATAATGTAATATTAAAATAGATAATATGTAATATAAGATTATATAATACATATGTATATATATATGCATACATATGACATAATATTATAGTATATATTTATATATTATATATGCTATGTATAACATATAGTACAATGCAATAATATATATTGTATGAACAGTAATATACATCATAGTTTACACATATGCATATAATATATATATGTATTATACACATAGTATATCATATACAAGATACATTTTAATATATAAATATATACATATTTATAATTTGCAATATAAAATTTATTTTATTTATTTATTACACATATTAATTATAGTAGTCATAAAGATTTACTTAATTAATATAATCAATATTTAATATATAATAAATATAATATAATACAAAAATGCAATATATAATATATAATAAAATATATGATGTAAAATATATATATTCATAAAATATATATCATTATACACTATATGTAGCATTATATATCATATTAGATTATACCATAAATTGCATATACAATATTTAAATATGATTATAAAATATACAATACTATAATATATCATTTATATTATAATATTATATATTATACATACTAGATATATATAATATATATTATTATATTATTTTTATTATTGTATGATTATAGTATTATGGAATTACAGTATTATATATAAAATATAATATATGTAAAATATATATTACATAATTATTTATAATGTAATATATAATTATATACATTTTATATATTCTATGTATACATGTATATTGTATATATATAATTATATATTTCTATTTAATATATATACATATTATATATATTATATAGTATATTAAAATATATTATATGTATAAGATAATATATAACATATTATGATATAATTATGATAATGAATATAATATAATCATAATTATATTATATATTTTGTTATAATTATGTTATATACTACTCTTTAAATATTATGAAATTAAGTATATTTAAATAATTTTAAATTAACTAAATTAAAAATTAAATTATATTTAAAATATAATATATATATGATTATATAATTGTATTTCATATTTTATATATAATTGTATCTTATATAGATAACATATAATAGTGTATTATTTATTGTATAATATTATAAAATATAGATGTATAATATATATTACACTTATTATAAAATATAAAAATATATATAAGTGTATATAATTATATATACATTTAATATATTCAATCTATATATTATAATATAATATAAAATATGATGTTATATATACCATAAATATACATATCTGTTCATGTATATTTATAGGTACATAAGCATACATACATACATATTTATACATACATACCTATGTATATTTATAATATATGTAATATAAATGCCATATATAATTGTATTAAATATAGTATATAAGCTATATATCATATAAATGTATTATATATATTAAATTTATGTATTTATATGCATTTATATATATGTATAATATATATACTATATATATACTATATACATAGTATATATACTATACATTATATTTATATATTATATTTTTTTATTATTTTTTTATTTTTTTTATTTTTTTATTATATATATTATATATTATGTGTCTTTATACATATATGTATATAAAAATATGTGTATTATGTATATAATAGATATTATATATAATATACACATAATATATATGTTTTATATTATATATATACTTAAATAATATATATTTTGAAATATTATTTGAATATATACTATATATATATTTGAATATATACTTGAATTCAAATATATTTGAATATATACTATATATATATACTAAATATATATACTATATATTATACATTATTATAGTATATATATATATACACTATATATATTATACATCATATATGTATATGTATATACATATACATATGTATATATACATATACAGTTTATATATATATATACTTATATATATATATTTGAATGTATACTTGAAATCAAATATATTTGAATATATACTATATATTATATATACTATATATGTATGTATATATACATATATGTACATAATATAAACATATATAGATATACATATACATACACATGCATATACATGTATACATATACATACATATATATATATATACTATATGTGTGTGTGTATATACATATACATATGTATATACATATACATATTTGAATATATACTTGAATTGAAATATATTTGAATATATACTATATATTTATACTATATATATATATACTATATATAGTATACATTATATTTATATATTATACATATATATTATATATATACTATATATATTATACATTATATTTATATATTATACATATATATTATGTGTCTGTATACATATATGTATATAAAAATATGTGTACTATGTATATAATAGATATTATATATAATATACACATAATATATATGTTTTATATTATATATGTATATATTTAAATAATATATATTTTGAAATATTATTTGAACCCAGATCTCTTAATTTTGAATGCTTTCAGAACAGAATATAGATATGATATATCTTGACACAGAGAAAATACTGAAGCTGTTGCACTTCTTAACTGTTCACTCAGTATTTAACACTTTTATGTCCTTTCACAAAGTAAAATTTTGCTCCTGGTCAATGATATTGTATGTATGTCTTGATGTAAATTGTTAATTACTCAAAGAATTTGATGTAAAGAGAGGAGTCCTGTTGCAGTCATGTGACATGAGTGAATAGTGCCTAAGGTTCAATTACCCTCTCACACCTTGTTTAATCATACCCATGTATAAAATATATTTTTAAATACTCAATAATTACAGAGGACTGTGTTGTTCTCCCCTGAATAATCTACTTGGTAGTAATTGTGTTTAAAAAAATGCACATCTCTCCAGTGCAGTGGTAGAAACCTGCTAAAATCAATGTGATTTTTACATTTTCTTATTAATTTTATTACATCATTAAAAATTATCCACAATACCACTTTACAGTGTTCAGTGGGCTTTGGTTGCAGTCAAACCTCTCTTTTCTGCACCTGTGTCAATGAGCAATTTATTTAATCTATATTCTTATTTGTTAAGAATATAACTGTTAGTGGGACATATTTCTGAAAACTTTTCTGTGTACTTATATATAAAGAAATCTTTACTGTTTGGCAACTTTATTTTTCTGCCATTCACTTTGCACTGTAAAATCATCAACTCAGAGCCCCTACTCTCCACCTCCAGTGAAGCATAACCACAAACCAAATCCATAACCCAATTTAGCCCTATTTCTTCCAAGACATTTTCAACCTCCACAATCTCAAATCATGATTATCCATCTTTTGAACTATCTTTTATACTCTCATTTTTCCTAATCCTTCATTTTTTCAGCATGCTATTCTACATTTCTACATTTATTAATACATCTCATTTAATAGCTTGTTCTCCAGGTATATCTGACCCAAACATGATGTTTCTTTCTTCATTTCTCAACTTAAACACCATCATATTTTCCCAAGTGGCATACCTATACCACTTGGAATATGGGAAGTAATGGCTTATATTAATGTTTATTTCTTTATCATTACCATAAATTGTGTTAGAAAAATAGAACAAGTCAAACTCTGAAATATTACTTAAAAACAAATTTATGTTAACAAAACAGTTAATTTGAAAGAGGTAATTTATAAATTTGTGGCAAAACAAAAATTTCTCTAGTCTTAGTTAGCGTCAGTTCAGTTCAGTTCAGTCGCTCAGTCGTGTCCGACTCTTTGCGACCACATGAATCACAGCACGCCAGACCTCCCTGTCTATCACCATCTCCCGAAGTTTACCCAAACCCATGTTCATCGAGTTGGTGATTCCATCCAGCCATCACATCCTCTGTCGTCCCCTTCTCCTCCTGCCCCCAGTCACCCCCCAGTATCAGGGTCTTTTCAAATGAGTCAACTCTTCACATGAGGTGGCCAAAGCATTGGAGTTTCAGCTTCAACATCAGTCCTTCCAATGAACACCCAGGGCTGATCTCCTTTAGGATGGACTGGTTGGATCTCCTTGTAGTCCAAGGGACTCTCAAGAGTCTTCTCCAACAACACAGTTCAAAAGCATCAATTTTTCGGCACTCAGCTTCCTTCACAGTCCAACTCTCACATCCATACGTGACCACTGGAAAAACCATAGCCTTGACTAGACGGACATTTGTTGGCAAAGTAATGTCTCTGCTTTTAAATATGCTATCCAGGTTGGTCTTAATTTTCCTTTAAGGAGTAAGCATCTTTTAATTTCATGGCTGCAATCATCATCTGCAGTGATTTTGGAGCTGAAAAAAATAAAGTCTGACACTGTTTCCCCATATATTTCCCATGAAGTGAAGGGACTTAAAAATTATGTGTCCTTGGTCTTCCTATCATGCATGTCTCCTTGGTACCTTATTACTGTACTCAGGTCTGTTTGAAAAATGTTTCTTATGTGATTTAAAATACTCAGAATTAGGTAATATGTATTTGACTCTTTTTGTGTGTATATGTATTCTTAATTCTGAGTGATATTCTACACAAAATGCTTTTTATTTGTCAGGAATTATTTCTCTAGATGTGGTAAGCTAGTACTCTGATTAAAAGTCTGCCTTACAAAGATGGTTACTACAGGTCATTTACTGAGCATGGCCCCACCCATCAGAACAAAATCCAAATCATCAGGAAACTTCCATAAGCTCCTTATCCTTCTCCATCAGAGGGCAGACAGACTCAAAAACACCATCACAGAAAACTAACCAATCTGATCACATGGACCACAACATTGTCTTATTCAATGAAGCTATGAGCCAAGCTTTGTAGGGCCACCCAAGATGGACGGGTCATGGTGAAGAGGTCTGACACAATGTGGTCCAATGGATAAGGGAATGGCAAATCACTTCAGTATTCTTGCATTGAGAACCCCATGAATAGTATAAAAAGGCAAAAAGATAGGACAATGAAAGATAAACTCCCCAAGTCTGTAGGTGCCCAATATGCTACTGGAGATCAGTGGAGAAATAACTCCAGAAAGAATAAAAAGACAGGGCCAAAGCAAAAACAACTACCAGTTGTGGATGTGACTAGTGATAGTAGCAAGGTCTGTTGCTGTAAAGAGCGATATTGAATAGGAACCTAGAATGTTGCTGCTGCTGCAGCTAAGTCATTCAGTAGTGTCCGACTTTGTGCGACCCCATAGAAGGTATCCCACTAGGCTCCCCCGTCCCTGGGATTCTCCAGGCAAGAATATGGAGTGGGTTGCCATTTCCTTCTCCAATGCATGAAAGTGAAAAGTGAAAGTGAAGTCGCTCCGTCATGTCCGACTCCTAGCGACCCCATGGACTGCAGCCCACCAGGCTCCTCCATCCATGGGATTTTCCAGGCAAGAGTACTGGAGTGGGTTGCCGTTGCCTTCTCTGACCAGCTCCATGAAAAAAGGCAAATTGGAAGTGATCAAACAGGAGAAGGCAAGAGTGAATGTGAACATTTTAGGAATCAGTGAACTAAAATGGACTGGAATGGGTGAATTTAACTCAGAGAGCCATTATATCTACTACTGTGGGCAGTAATCTCATAGAAGAAATGGAGTGGCCATCAGAGTCTACAAAAGAGTCCCAAATGCAGTACTTGGATGCAATCCCAAAAGCGACAGAATGATCTGCGTTTGTTTCCAAGGCAAACCATTCAAAATCACAGTAATACAATCTATGCCCTGACCAGTAATGCTGAAGAAGCTGACATTGAACGGTCCTATGAAGATCTATAAGACCTGCTAGAACTAACACCTCAAAACAGATGCCCTTTTCATTATAGGGGACTGGAATGTAAAAGTAGGAAGTCAAGAAATAACTGGAGTAACAGGCAAATTTGGCCTTGGAGTACGGAATGAAGCAGGGCAAAGGTTAACAGAGTTTTGCCAAGAGAATACACTGGTCACAGCAAACACCCTCTTCCAACAACACAAGAGAAAACTTTACACATGGACATCACCAGATCTAAATCAAACCCCTAACAAGTATACAGTGGACAGGAGAAGTAGATTTAAGGGACTGAATCTGATAGACAGAGTGCCTGGTGGAGTATGGATGCAGGTTCATGACATTGTACAGGAGACAGCGATCAAGACCATCCCTAAGAAAAATAAATGCAAAAAAGCAAGACGGCTGTCTGGGGAAGGCCTTACAAATAGCTGTGAATAGAAGAGAAGTGAAAGGCAAAGGAGGAAAGGAAAGATATACCCATTTGAATGCAGAGTTCCAAAGAATAGTAAGGAGAGATAAGAAAGCCTTTCTCAGTGATCAGTGTAAAGAAAGAGAGGAAAAAACCTAGACTAGGAAAGACTAGAGATCTCTTCAAGAAAGTTAGAGATAAAAACGGAACAGTTCATGTGAAGATGGGCTCAATAAAGGAAAGAAATGGTATAGACCTAACAGAAACAGAAGATATTAAGAAGAGGTGGCAAGAATACACAGAAGATCTATACAAAAAAGATCTTAATGACCCAGATAATCATGATGGTATGATCAATCACATACAGCCAGACATCCTGGAATGTGAAGTCAAGTGGGCCTTAGGAAGCATCACTACAAACAAAACTAGTGAAAGTGATGGAATTCCACGTGAACTATTTCAAATCCTAAAAGATGATGCTGTGAAAATGCTGCACTCAATATACCAACAAATTTGGAAACCTCAGCAGTGGTCACAGGACTGGAAAATGTTCTTTTTCATTCCAATCACAAAGAGAGGCAATGCCAAAGAATGATCAAACTACTGCACAATTGTACTCATCTCACATGCTAGTAAAATAATGCTCAAAATTCTCCAACCAGGGCAACCAGTACATGAATCATGAACTTCCAGGTGTTCAAGGTGGTTTTTGAAAAGGCAGAGGAACCAGATCAAATTGCGAACATGCACTGGATCATTGAAAAAGCATGACAGTCCCAGAAAACCATCTATTTCTGCTTTGTTGACTATGCCAAAGCATAGTGTGTGGATCCACAAAACTGTGTGGATAACAACAAACTGTGGAAAATGCTTAAAGAGGTGGGAATACCAGACCATATGACCTGCTTCTTGAGAAATGTATATGCAGGTCAGGAAGCAATAGTTAGAACTGGTCATGGGAAAACAGACTGGTTCCAAATAGGAAAAGGAGTATGTCAAGGCTGTATATTGTCACCTTGCTTATTTAACTTATATGCAGAGTACATCATCAGAAATTCTGGACTGGATGAAGCATAAGCTGGAATCATGATTGCCAGGAGAAATATCAATAACTTCAGATATGAACATGACACCACCCTTATGGCAGAAAGTGAAGAACTAAAGAGACTCTACATGAAAGTGAAAGAGGAGAGTGAAAAAGTTGGCTTAAAGCTCAAAATTCAGAAAACTAAGATCATGTCATCTGGTCCCATCACTTCATGGCAAGTAGATGGGGAAACAGTGGAAATGGTGACATACTTTATTTTTTGGGGCTCCAAAATCACTGCAGATGGTGATTGCAGTCATGAAATTAAAAGACGCTTGTTTCTTGAGAGAAAAGTTATGACCAATCTAAACAGCATATTAAAAAGAAAGACATTGCTTTGACAACAAAGTTCCATCTTGTCAAAGGTATTATTTTTCAGTAGTCATGTATGGATGTGAGAGTTGGACTATAAAGAAAGGTGAGTGCCGAAGAATTAATGCTTTTGAACTGTGGTGTTGGAGAAGACTCTTGTGAGTCCCTTGAACTGCAAGGACACCCAACCAGTCCATCCTAAAGGAAATCAGTCCTGAATATTCATTGAAAGGACCGATGTAGATACTGAAGCTCCAATACTTTTGCCACCTGATGCGAAGAGCTGACTCATTTGAAAAGACCCTGATGCTGGGAAAGATTGAAGGCAGGAGGAGAAAGGGACGACAAAGAATGAGATGGTTGGATGGCACCACTGACTCAATGAACATTAGTTTGAGTAAATTCAGGGAGTTGGTGATGGACAGGGAGACCTGGTGTGCTGCAGTCCGTGGGTTCCCAAAGAGCTGGACATGACTGAGCGACTGAACTGAACTCAATTGAGAGGTTAAACCTTTGCCACCAGCTACTTCAGCCTAACTGACCTAGCTCATAGCCCTGACTTGAGCTTTAGAGCTTGGAAAAGAAAAAAAGAGTAGGCATTTACATTGGCTTCACATGTGCCTTTCTGGTGCTACATGCACACACTGCTATTTGGAAAGAAAGAGGTCATTTGACCACCCGAGGTTCCCCAATCAAACATCATGAACAAATCCTTAGACTCTTGGAGGTGGTCCATCTTCCCTCTGCATTTTCAGTCTCCCATTGTAAAGATACCAATAAGGGAGCATGGAAATGGCAGAAGGGAACCAAGCAGCTGATCAGGCAGCTAAGAAAGCAGCATTACAGAGCGATGACCTAATAGGGATTGACACCTTAGTTCCACAGACTAATTTGCCAGAAACTCCTTCATATAATGAAGGTGAGACTCTTACAGTTAAGAGTGAGGGCTTTCAAAAAGATTATATCAGATGCTTCCAAAAGGAGGGACTGTTTTTCTCCCCGGATACCTCCAGTGGAAGTTGGTTAACTCCTTACAGGCCACCACCTATTTAGGGGAGAAGGTCCTCCAAAGATTACTGGAAAGGTCCTTCAGAGGAATAGGCCTCCAAGCAACTATAAGGCAAGTGGTCTCCTTTTGTCCCACTTTCCAAAAGGAGCTCGAAGACTCCAGCTGGCCCAACCCATCCAACAGTGTGGGACCTACAAAGGAGAGGACTGGCAGATGCACTTCACCCAGATGCCAGTTTCTCAAAGGTATAAGTACCTACTAGTCATGATAGGTACATTCACAGGATGGATTGAAGGTTTTCCCACCCAGATTTAGAAGGCCAAGGAGGTGGTAAAAAACAAACAAACAAAAAAATACTGCATGAATCATGCCAAGATTTGTCTGCCTAGGTCATTACAAAGTGACAATGGGATATCATTTACTTCTAAGGTCACCATGAGTTTGAGTAAACTCCGGGAGTTTGTGATGGACAGGGAGGCCTGGCGTGCTGTGATTCATGGGGTCACAAAGAGTCAGACACGACTGAGCGACTGAACTGAACTGAACTGAAGGTCACCCAAGGGGTTTCTAAAGCATTGGACATTACTTATTACCTCCATTGTGCCTGGAGGTCTCAGTCTTCAGGAAAACTAGAAAGAGCTAATCAATTCTTAGAATAAACAATGAAAAAGTTAAGCCGGGAGACCTCACTTGGATGAAAAAAGGTTTTCCCAATAGCTCTCCTCTGCACCTATATTGCCCCTTACGTACAGGTTGGTTTTAGTCCTATGAGATGCTATATGGGAGACCTTTTGTTTATGTCAATGACCTCATCCTAAATCCAGAGGCTCAGGTCCTCCAGTCTTATGCCATGGCCATTGGGCAATTCAAACAAGATATACACTTGTGGGGTGTCAACCAGGATCCAAAAGATTCTAAAAAGCCTTCAATATATTCTCCAGGGGTTCAAGTCCCAATTAAATTCTGGAAAGATGGGTCCCCAAAAACTCAACTCCAGCCCACATGGAAGGACCCTACCCTCTAATACTTTCTAACCCCACAGCAGTCAAGGTATCAGGGCACCACTCCTGGATTCACTACTCACGAATCAAGCCATTGAAGAAAATAGAATAGGACACTCAATACACCTGTGAGCCCCTGGGAGATCTCAGATACCTATTCAGGACTACAAATGAGTGCCATTCTAATGAACACCCCCAAAATTAATTTTCTGGGGATAAGATTTCTCAGGATAGCTCTAAAGAGCCCACACAGTTTGGCAGGGGTTGTACTCCAAAATAGACAGGAGATGGATCTCAGGATCCCTGAACAAGGAAGAACTTGAACCATCTCGAATGAGACATGTTGTTTCTGGGTAAATACCTCCAGCCAAGCTAAAAAAAAAAAAAAAAAAGTTTCACAGTCCTCAAGAAAAACAATCAGATCCGACTGAATCTCAAAGAACAAGCTAGAGAGTCCTCAGGGTAACTACAATCTCCTTTTGAGGGAAGCTTCTCCTGGCGAGGGGGGATTTAGAGTTGGCTAATGTCCCTTCTAACCCCTGTTACCATCATATTGATGCTGTTTATGATCACTCCATGTATTTTCAAGTGTCTAACCCATTTTTTCTCTGTACAGGTCAAAAACATGCAGTGCCAGTTCAACAGGGATATATAAAACTACAGCCAACCACAGAAAATATCACTCACCCTTAGCTGGACACTACTATAATGACTCTGAGGCTTGAGACTAGCAAGAGGGAGAGGCCCAATGGTCCTCACCATCCCAGCTCAGCAGGAGGTAACCAGAGATACCTTGATGTCCCTATTCCCAAAGAATTATTCCTCCCATCTCTTGAGGGGGGAAAGTTAGGTAGTTAGAACAGGAAAAAAGAGTCCAATATGGCAGTGACTAAAAGACAAAGAAAGGGAAAAGCCTGAAAAAATGGAACAAAAAACCAGTGGACTGGTGTGAGAACTTCAGATGAAGCAAACACACCCCCTTCTTGGCTAGCCCTATTTGCATAGGGCAGGCTCCGTGGGGAAGAGACAAATGTGTAAAAGGAGGAAGCCAAGACAGATCAACGGTTCTCCTTTTTGGATTGGCCTGCCCTCACGTCTCGAGGGTGTACTACCCTTTGCTTTCCAAATAAAACTGAGCTGTTACTAGGCTGTAAATCTTTGCTGTGGTGAGACAGAACTAAGGAAATTACACACTCCTCCAACAGTATCATATTGTATCATATTACTTTATTTATATACTCCTTTTATATTTGTTAAAATGTTCAAGAAAGTACTGCCTATTTTTAGGAAAGGTGGTTATTACTGAAAAGTTGTTGCTGAGCCATGAAAAACACTGGGATTCTTAACCTCAGGAGGAGAGGAGTTCAATCCAGGGCCAGTGACGAGGCTTGATCATTCAGAGCTTTTGGGTAATAAAGTTTTACTAACTTGTAAAAAAGCTAGAGAAAGCTTCTGACATAGACTTCAGAAGATGGCAGATAGAGTGTCCCCCTGCTAGTCTTTAGTAGGAAGTTATATACCTACTAGTAGGCTGCAAATCAGAGAAAGGAAATGTCTCAAAACTCAGAAAGTGGCACCAGACCCCTCATCCACAATATGCATTTTGAGGTAACGTTGGCACAAAGTTAGTCATCCCAGGCTATAAAACGATTGACATGAATCTTGAAGAAAGGCAGGTTTCCAAGCAAATACATAGTCTCATTAACATAGCTTAAGAGAACATTTGCATGAGTGAAAGATACTGCTTTGTTTAGTAAAACATACTGGTTGGTCAAGTTGGTTCTGAGTCTTAGGCAGAAGGACTTGAAGAAAGACAGAGTCTAAGGTAAATACATAGTTCATTAACATAGCTTAATAAAAACATTTCCATTTAGCTCAAGGTTTGAGAATAGTTAAGTTCAGGTGGAACCAGGTGTTGTCATGGCAACACAGAATTTTAAAATAAACCTCCTTTGAACTTTGTATAGAGAAGGGGAAAACACCTAACACTTGTAGTTTGTTTCCTCCTGCCCCTTAAGAGAAAGATAAAAAACGTCTGACACTTGCAGCCTATTTTCTCCATTTGGAGACCCTTAGCCTTCCTACCTGTCACCCTCTCAGTACTTTACTTTAAAAATCTTAGGAAGTAATGGTTATTAAATGGATATTGCAAGGTTTGACATTTAGCAACTTCTCAATAAATTTTGTCTTTTACGTTTATCACTAGTATTGCAGATACATAATATATTTTCAAAATATTTTAAAGATACATCATTAGGAGTTTAAATGCTTTAAAAAGCCTACTTTTCTTTAATGAGATTTTAAATAAGCCTCTCGAAAACAACATGTGTTTGTCCTTAGTCATCCAGTCATGTCCAACTCTTTGCAACCTATTCGACTGTAGCCTGTCAGGTGCCTCTTCCCATGGGAGTTTTCAGCAAGAATATTGAAGCGATTGCCGTTTCCTTCTCCAGGGAATCTTCCCAACCCAGGGATTGAACCTGCATCTCCTGTTTCTCCTGCATTGCATGTGGATTCTTTAACTGCTGAGCCATCCCAGAAGTCCCCAGGATAATATGTATTTATGTAAATTTTAAATTGATTTTTATTTCCATTTAATTTGATTTTCATTTAATTTGAAAGTAATTACTATCTCTAACATCCTTCTGATTTCTTTACCCTAAAAGAAATGAGTACTATAATTAAATTTTTATGAAATATTCTTCATTAATTAAGGAAAAGTATCTCAACTTTTTCAATTGATTTCATTAAACTAATAGATATTTTATGGCTTTGTTTTGTCATTAATAAAATGTGTCAATTTAAAATCTTATGTAAATTTATATAAATATATTTATTTTTATTTCCATTCCTCTAGGGTTATTCAAATGTCATGATTTTTATTCAACATTTATTTTAAAAATATTTTATATTTGGTAAGGTCAGTGGTGGAAATTTCCTATCACAGAGGTCAGCAATATAAAAATAATTCACCAAAACATGAGCTTTTGCTCTTGAATGGATGCACAGAAATATAAAGTTAGCTTTTTCCCCTGAGAAGCAAGGGCATGGAATGTTCATATTAATGACATTAATAACATTTGAGCTCAAAAAATGAATTATGCATAGAACCAATCATTCTCATGCTCAAGAGTAGCAAAAAATGTTATTAAATTACATCATCAAAATATTAATAAGGAAAAATACAAGATAAGCAAAATAAAATTATTCCTTTTTAATTCCAAAACTATTTAGTGAGTCTGTATCATATGACTGATATTCTAGACTGATATTCTAAGTATTTATGAACACAACGGACAAAATATTCCCACTTGAAAGAAACTTGAAACTTGCCTGAAAATTAATTAGTATACTGTTCATATAGACACATCATTTTATTGACAATAAAGGAACATAAAGTATTTATTATCTGTAGGTCTTTTTGCATTAAATGTTAGGTATGTTACAGATCATGTAAGGAAACTCATTATTATATTTGTATAAAATGGTTCACCACACATTGAAGATTCATAGGATAAATAAAGATCATTCAAATTTGATTCTTTATGTTAAATGAGGAAAATAAAATTAAAGTACAAAACATACCTCAAAAAGTTGAATTCTCTAAGTCTAAATTATGAGCACCTATGAATTTCATACTTTTTATTAAATTTATCACTGACTTTTTTCCCCATTTATGTTATTACCAGGTCTCTTACAAAGTATTTTGGCAATTCCATTGGTTTTATGGAATCCTTGACTGATTGACTCTAAAAGAATTTTTTTTTTTTTTTGAGCAGGAATAATTTTAACACACATACATGTGTAAGACATGTATATGTCTGTATACACAAACATGAATAGAACCATCACTAAAATAGAGCTTATGTCACATATCAATTCTGCATTTGTATAGATTGTGAAATAATTCATGGCTTGACATAATTTACTGGGACTCAATTTGGTAATATACTAGATGTCTTGAAAATAATTCATTCAAAACACATTATAGGAGGTTTTTGTTTGCTTTGTTGCTTTTGTTTTTTTTTTTTTAAACTAAGTTCAGAAATGGGTAGAAACTGACAAGGAATTTTATTGTCCTGCCAACAGAAAGTTGCATTATGTTGTTCCCTTAGAGAAAAGACATAATTAATGATGTCTTATAAAGCAGAATTTATTCTGAGTTTTTGCTTCATTATTTACCTAGACAAGTATCCAAGAAGTAGAAGAAATGATTCATTTTAATTTGATAAATTCATTTTAGTTGAGAGAAACTAGACTTCAAACTAGTTTGTTACTACATTCTGTCAAAACCCAGCAAGGAGAAATATGGGGCTTCTTAGATGTGTTAAAGGTTCAACACGCCTGATGATTTTACTTTGGGAGTGAAATATAACATATTCTCTTAAAATTGCCAAACCTTGGAGTTAAGACCATTATTAAAATTGACCTTAGAATGTGAGGTCAAATATTCACCCCTCTTTATGTGAAAATGCAAAGAGACCATGCAGTCACTCTTCTAAGATTCTAAGAATCTGACAGCACGGGCTCCCTTGGGAGGCTTCAACAGTGTAGGTGGTGCTTCTGCCCTTACTCTGCCTTCTGTCTTCAAATCACTCTTTCTCACTTCCTTTTAGAAAGGTAATTGTGATTATTAGAAAGTCCAGGATAGCCATCTCCTCTTAAGACCTTTACTTTAAAAACTTATGAAGGGTCTTTGTTACCAAATAAAGTAGCTCACAGTTCCAGGTATTAGGTTCTGGGTCTTTTCAGTGGCCACTCTATAGTCTTTCCACTGTTCATCTGTCTATCCACTGGCATTCTACACACAAAGCTGGTTGTCTGTTTAGCAATTAAGAAAAAAAAAAGTTTTAAAATTAAATTTAATTACATTCTTATATTTCACTCTATTAATCTATTAAATTATGCTTCTTTTTCTTTAGATATTTCTTTCTAGTCAGTTACCACTACCATACATTGATATCAGTTATGGCATTTATATTATATCTAATATATGTCTCTGATCATGTTAATTTCTACTTCACAACAGCCAGAGTAATATTTTTAAAAGTCAAACACAACCATATTACTCAGCTCTAAATTAGAACTGTTTAGCTGCTACCACTCTTGCGACAAAATCTAAAGTCTGGTTTAGAATAAATTGTTCTTCCCAGTCTGACACTGAAGCTCCAGTCTCTTTTAACCTCTGTGCAACTATCCATCTGGTATACCAGGCACTCCAACTACACACAATTTTCACCATTGTAAATGTGCATTATAGAATTAGCTTCAAGTCTATGCTTGGTAAACTCCTAGCATCCCTTACGAAGGGGTTAAGCTTCAGGAAGGTTTTTTTTGTTTTGTTTCGTTTTGTTTGTTTGTTTGTTTTTCCATTTTGCTATGCAGGAGCATGGCTGCTCCATGTTTGGGTCTCAGCACTCATTCACATCTCTTTTATAACACTTGTTGTGTGGTATTGACTTTTCAAAATTATCACTCTATATCCTCAATGTGAATTTGAATATGGATGAAGAACTGTACCCAAATCATCTCTGGATCCCCCGAGCTTGGAAGGAAACAGACACTCCATAGTGGGATTAACTGAAGGAATGAGGGCTTCAAAGCACGTAAGAAAATCTAGTGCCCCTGACTGCCTAGTGATGTGCTCTTTCCTTCTCCTTGATACTACAAAGCTTTCAACTAGATCTCTCATAGAAATAGCCACTGAACATGAGAATAACTTCTACTTATTTTTTTAAAATATAGTTTTTTACTCCTTTTTTTCTCACAGAAACATTAAAAAATATATACAAAACAACTGCTGAAACATACATGTGACCAAGATTTACTTGACGGGAATTTTTAAACAGCCCAAATGATATAGGTGTTATATAAATTTTCCATAGCCTTGCAAGTTGTGGAGATTTTATATTTTCAAAAAGTGTTTTTCTAGGCGGTCCCAAGATGGTGGAGGAATAGGATGGGGAGACCACTTTCTCCCCCACAAATTCATCAAAAGATAATTTGAATGTTGAACAATTTCCACAAAACAACTTCTGAAAGCTGGTGGAGGACACCAAGCCCCAGAAAGGCAGCCCGACCTCTTCAAAAGGAGGTGGGATAAAATATAAAAGACAAAAACAGAGACAAAGAATTTAGGAGTGTCACAACCTGAGATCAGCTCTTCAGAGGAGACATACAGCACACCTGGGAATGTGCTCTCATGGTGCACCAGGGAAACTGAGCTTCCAGGACTAAGGTGGAGAATAAGATGTATGGCCCACCTGGGACAGTGCACTCACCAAGCACTTGGTTTTCTGAGCTGCTCAAATCTAGGAAGGAAACAAAACGCACAGCCCATCTGCGTCTGTGCCCTTGTGTAGTACCTGAGAACCTGAGCAACTTAGACCTGGTAGGTGCATGAAAAACAGGCCCCCTTGGGACAGTGCCCTTGAAGAGCACCCTGGGACCTGAGCAGTGTGGATCTGGGAAGTACACATCACCCTGGATGATAGCAAACCCACCGTGGTTCATCCACTGTGAGCACGCCCCACACATGCCAGTGGTGTTTGTTTGCAGTGTCCCTGCATTCCCAAAACACAACTGAACAAATGAGCCTAAATAACTGGTCACCTTCGCCTCCCTGTGTTGGGGGAAAATTAGACACTGAAGAGACTTGCAAGCAGAGGAAGCCAAAATAAACAAAGATAGGGGAACTGCTCTGGAAGTAACAGGTGTAACACATTAAAGCCCTGAAGTTAATACTGAGACTGTGCATTTGAGGGGCATCTATAGAGACCTTGAGAACAAGTACCAGCCAGAACAAGGGACTATCTGACTCTAAACTGACCCCACACTGCCCACAACAGCTCCAGAGGAATTTCTAGATATATATTTTTACTATTACCACTTTTTAAGTTTTTTAAAATTAGTTCTCTATTAATCATTTTTATAGCCTACTATTATTTTTATAGTCTACTATTAGACTTCCCTGGTGGCTCAGACAGCAAAGCATCTGCCTACAATGCGGGAGACCTGGGTTTGATACCTGGGTTGGGAAGATCCCCTGGAGAAGGAAATGGAAACCCACTCCAGTACTCTTGCCTGGAAAATCCTATGTAAGGAGGAGCCTGGTAGGTTACAGTCTACAGGGTTGCAAAGAGTTGGACACGACTGAGCTACTTCACTTTCTTAACTTCCATTAAATTTCAAAGAAAAACCTATTTTTTAAACAAATTCCATACATATTTTTGAAATTTTTGTGATTGATTTTGTTTCGTATTTGTATATTGCATTTTTAAGAGTCTAACTTCTTCTACATTTTTAATCTTTTCTTTTTGATATTTGTTATCATTTTTTTTTTTTTTTTTTTACCTCTGAGATCCTAATCTTCAGTATCCACTTTCACTAGGGATTTGATTACTGACTTGATTGCTCTTTTCCTTTTGGACACACTCACTCTCTCTCTCTCTCTCTTTCCCCCCCCTCCCCCAGGTCACCTCTATGGCCTTCCTCCTGCTTCTCTTCTCTACATATGTCTCTGAATCTCTCTGGGTGTTCTGGACTGTGGAGAGTACTTAGGGATCTGATTACTGCTTAGACTGCTCTCTCCCCTTTTGGTACCCCTTTTCTTCTTCTGGTCACCTCTATCTCCCTCCTCCCTCTTCTCTTCTCTGTGTGGCTCTTAATCTCTCTGGATGTTCCAGGATGTGGAGAATTGTTTCTCCATTAACCTAGGGGTTTTATCTTCTGTGATGTATGGATGGAGAAGTCTTGAGGCTACTGTAAGAGAAAGACCAAAAGCCAGAGGCAGGAAGCTTAACTCCAAAACTTTAGAACATCAGACAACTCCTTACTTCATGGGACATTAATAGACAAGAACTCAGGAAAAGTCTCCATACTTACACTGAAACCAAGCTCCAACCAAAAGTCAGCAAGCTCCAGGACAAGACATGCCATGATAATTCCCCAGCCAAACAGGAACACAATTGAACAAGAAAATACAGGCTATCCAAAGACATGCCAAACCATAGACACTCCAAAACTCAGTATTGGACACTTCACTGTACTCCATAGAGAAGAGATCCAGCTCCACCCACTGGAACACAGATGAAAACTCTCCCAACAAGAAAATAATGAAAAGCCACTAGTTCAACCCCACCCACAGGGAGCAGACTCCACAATTACGAAGAACCATGAACTTCCAGCCTTCAGAAAGGACACTCCAAACACAATAATTTAAACAAAATGAAAAGGTAGAGAAATATCCAGCAGGTGAAAGAACATGATAAATGCCCACTATGCCAAGAAAAAGAGGAGGAGATAGGGAGTCTACCGGAAAAATAATTCAGAATAATGAGAGTAAAGATGACCAAAATCTTGAAAGCAAAATGGTGTTACAGATAAATAGACTAGAGACAAGGACTGAGAAGATGCAATAAATGTTTAACAAGGACCTAGAAGAAATAACTAAGAGCCGATCAGTGATGAACAATACAATGACTGAGACTAAAGCCACTCTGGAGAGAACCAACAGTAGAATAACTAAGGTAGAAGGCAGTAAAAGTGATGTGGAAGATAGAATGGTGGAAATAAATGAAGCAGAGAGGAAAAAGTAAAATAAGTTAAAAGAAATGAGGACAACTTCAGAAACCACTGGGACAATGTCAAACATTCGAATCATAGGTGTCCCAGAAGAAGGCAAAAAGAAAGGACATGAGAAAATATTTGAGGAGATAATGGTGGAAAACTTCCCTAAAATGGGGAAGGAAATAGCAACCCACGTTCAAGAAGCCCAGAGAGTCCAAAACAGGACAAACCAAAGGTGTAACACTGCAAGACACATATTAATCAAACTAACAAAGATCAAAGGCAAAGAGCAAATATTAAAAGCAACAAGAGAAAACCAATAAATAACACACAAGAAGATCCCCATAAGGATAACAACTGACCTTTCAATAGAAACTCTTCAGGCCAGAAGGGAATGGGAGGACATTCTTAAAGTGCTGAAAGAGAAACATCTACAACCATGATTACTCTATTCAGCAAGGATCTCATTAAGATATGAAAGAGAAATCAAAAGCTTTACAGACAAGCAAAAGCCGAGAGAATTCAGCACCAACAAACCAGCTCTTCAACAAATGCTAAAGGATCTTCTCTAGACAGGAAACATAGAAAAGGTTTATAAAAAATTAACCCCAAACAACAAAGTAAATGGTGATGGGATCATACTTATCAATACTTACCTTAAATGTAAACAGGTTAAATGCTTCAAGCAAAAGACAAACCCTGGCCAAATTCATACAAAAGCAAGACCACTGTATAATGATGTCCAGAAGAGATCCACCTCTACCCTAGGGACACATGCAAACTGAAAGTGAAAGGCTGAAGAAAGATAATTCATGGAAATGGAGACCAAAAGAAAAGTGGAGTAGCAATGCTCCTATCAGATAAAATAGACTTTAAAGACCATGATAAGCAACAAAGAAGGGCACTATATAATGATCAAAGAATCAATCCAAGAAGATATAACAATTACACATATATATGCACCCAACATAGGAGCATGCAATGCAAATGTTAACACATATGAAGGGGGAAATTAACAGTAACACAATAAAAATGGGAGACTTTAACACCCCACTCATACCTATGGATGAACAAAACAAAACAGAAAATTAGCAAGGAAGCACTAGCTTTAAATTATACAATGAACCAGGTAGACCTAATTGATATCTATAGGACATTTCACCAAAAAACAATGGATTTCACCTTTTTCTCAAGTGCACATGTAACATTTTCCAGGATAGATCACATCCTGGGCCACAAATCTAGCCTTGGTAAATTTAAAGAAATTGAAATAATTTCAAGCACATTTTCTGATCAATGTGTGGTACAATTAGATGCCAATTACAGGGAAAAAAATATTAAATATACAAACATATGCAGACTAAACAACCCGCTTCTGAATAGCCAGCAGATCACAGAAGAAATCAAAATATGCACAGAAACAAATGAAAATGAAAACACAACAACCCAAATCCTATGGGATTCAGTGAAAGCAGTTCTAAGATGGAGGTTCATAGCAATACAAGCATACCTCAAGACACAAGACAGACATCAAATATAGAGCATAACTTTGCACCTAGAGCAACTAGAAAAATAAAAAAAAAAAAAGAAGAAGAAGAATAACCTCAAAGTTAGAAGGAAAGGAATCATAAAAATTAGAGCAGAAATAAATGAAAAAGAAACGAAAGAGACTATGGCAAAAATCAACAAAACTAAAAGCTGGTTCTTTGAAAATATAAATAAAATAGACAAACAATTAGCCAGACTCATAAAGAAAGACGAGAAAATAATTGAATCTATAAAATTAGAAATGAAAATGGAATCCAAAAGTCTGTTCTGTACATCTGTGTCTCTTTTTCTGTTTTGCATATAGGGTTATCGTTACCATCTTTCTAAATTCCATATATATGCATTAGTATACTCTATTGGTCTTTATCTTTCTGGCTTACTTAACTCTGTATATACTCTGTGGGAGAAGGTGAGGGTGGGATGTTTCGAGAGAACAACATCAAAACATGTATATTATCTAGGGTGAAACAGATCACCAGCCCAGGCTGGATGCATGAGACAAGTGTTCGGGCCTGGTGCACTGGGAAGACCCAGAGGAATCGGGTGGAGAGAGAGGTGGGAGGGGGGATTGGGATGGGGAATACATGTAAATCCATGGCTGATTCATGTCAATGTGTGACAAAAACCACTACAATATTGTAAAGTAGTTAGCCTTCAACTAATAAAAATAAATTAAAAAAAAATGAAAATGGAGAAATCACAACAGACAACACAGAAATACAAAAGATCATGAGACTACTATGAGCAATTATATGCCAATAAAATGGACAACTTAAAGAAATGGATAAATTCTTAGAAAAGTATAAGCTTCCAAAACTGAACCAAGAAGAAACAGAAAATAACAGACCCACCACAATACAGAAATCAAAACTGTAAGCAAAAATTTTCCTACAAACAAAAGCCCAGGACCAGATGGCTTCACAGGTGAATTCCACCAAAAATTTAGAGGGGAGCTAACACCTATCCTACTCAAACCCTTCAGGAAGATTGCAGAGGAAGGTAAACTCTCAAACTCCTTCTATGAGGCCACCATCATCTTAATACCAAAACCAGACAAAGATGCCATCAAAAAAAAAAAAAAAAAAAAAAAAAAAAAAGAAAACTACAGGCCAATAACACTGATGAGTACATATTACAAAAGTCCTCAACAAAATTCTAGCAAAAAGAATTCTACATTTTTATTTTTATTTTTTTCAGTTTTATTTATTTATTTTCTTTACAATATTGTATTGGTTTTGCCACACACTGACATGAATCCACCATGGGTGTACATGTATTCCCCATCCTGAAGCCCCCTCTCCCCTCCTTCCCCATCTCATCTCTCTGGGTCATCCCAGTGCACCCGCCCTGAGCACCCTGTATCATGCATCAAACCTGGACTGGTGATTCATTTCACATATGATAATTTACATGAAAATATCATGCATCATGACCAAGTGGGCTTTATCTCAGGGATGCAAGGATTCTTCAGTGATTTTAAATTAATCAATGTCATATACCATATTTGCAAGTTGAAAGATAAGAGCCCTATGATTATCTCAACATATTCAGATGAACCCTTGAACAAATTCAACATGCATTTATGATTAAAACTCTCCAAAATGAAGGCATAGAAGGAACATACCTCAACATAATAAAAGCCATATGTGACAACCACATAGCAAATATCATCTTCAATGGTGAAAAATTGAAATCATTTCCTCTAAAACCAAGAACACGACAGGGTATCTACTCTCCCCACTATTACTCAACATAGTTTTGCAAGCCCTAGCCACAATAATCAGAGAAGAAAAACACATAAAAAGAATCCAGATAGGAAAAGAAGTAAAACTCTCAGTGTTTGCAGATGATATGATCCTCTACCTAGAAAATCCTGAAAGCACAGCTGGAAAATTACTAGAGTTAATCTATGAATACAGTAAAGTTTCAGGATATAAAATTAATACACAGAAGTCCCTTGCACTCCTATACACTAACAATGAGAACACAGAAAGACCAACACACAAAGGTTGCTCATAATTTTCCTTCCAGACAGTAAGCGTCTTTTAGTATCATGGCTACAATCACCACCTGCAGTGATTTTGGAGCCCCCCCCCAAAAAAAAAAGTCTGATACTGTTTCCACTGTTACCCCATCTATTTCCCATGAAGTGATGGGACCAGATGCCGTGATCTTAGTTTTCTGAATGTTGAACTTTAAGCCAACATTTTCTCTCTCCTCTTTCACTTTCATCAAGAGGTTTTTTAGTTCCTCTTCACTTTCTGCCATAAGGGTGGTGTCATCTGCATATTTGAGCTTATTGTTATTTTTCTCAGCAATCTTGATTCCAGCTTGTGCTTCTTCCAACCCAGCGTTTCTCATGATGTACTCTGCATATAAGTTAAATAAGCAGGGTGACAATATATAGCTTTGATGTACTCCTTTTCCTATTTGTAACCACTCTGTTGGTCCATGTCCAGTTCTAACTGTTGCTTCCTGACCTGCATACAGGTGTCTCAAAAGGCAGGTCAGGTGGTCTGGTATTCCCACCTCTTTCAGAATTTTCCACAGTTTATTGTGATCCACACAGTCGAAGGCTTTGGCATAGTCAATAAAGCAGAAATAGATGCTTTTCTGGAACTCTCCTGCTTTTCCGATGATCCAGCAGATGTTGGCTATTTGGTCTCTGGTTCCTCTGCCTTTTCTGAAACCAGCTTGAACATCTGGAAATTCACGGTTCATGTATTGCTGAAACCTGGCTTGGAGAATTTTGAGCATTACTTTAGTAGCGTGTGAGATGCATGCAATTGTGTGGTAGTAAGAGCATACTTTGGCATTGCCTTTTTTGGGGTTGGAGTGAAGACTGACCTTTTCCAGTCCTGTGGCCACTGCTGAGTTTTCCACATTTGCTGGAATATTGAGTGTAGTACTTTCACAGCATCATCTTTCAGGACTTGAAATAGATCAACTGAAATTCCATCACCTCCACTAACTTTGTTCATAGTGATACTTCCTAAGGCCCACTTGACTTCACATTCCAGGATATCTGTCTCTAGGTGAGTGATCACACCATCGTGATTATCTAGGTCGTGAAGATCTTTTTTGTACAGTTCTTCTGTTTATTCTTTACACCTCTTCTTAATATCTTCTGCTTCTGTTAGGTCCATACTGTTTCTGTCCTTTATCAAACCCATCTTTGCATGAAATGTTCCCTTGGTATCTATAATTTTCTTGAAAAGATCTCTAGTCTTTCCCATTCTCTTGTTTCCCTCTATTATTTATTTATTTATTTTTTGCATTGATCACTGAGGAAGGCTTTCTTATCTCTTTTTGCCATTCTTTGGAACTCTGCATTCAAATGGGAACATTTTTCCTTTTCTCATTTGCTTTTTGCTTCTCTTCTTTTCACAGCTATTTGTAAGGCCTCCTTAGACAATCATTTTGCCTTTTTGCATTTCTTTTCCATGGGGATGGTCTTGATCCCTGTCTCCTGTACAATGTCACGAACCTCCGTCCATAATTCATCAGGCGCTCTGTGTATCAGTTCTAGTCCCTTAAATCTATTTCTCACTTCCACTGTATAGTCATAAGGGATTTGATTTAGGTCATACCTGAATAGTCTAGTGGTTTTCCCTACTTTCTTCAATTTAAATCTGAATTTGGCAATAAGGAGTTCATGATCTGAGCCACAGTTAGCTCCCAATCTTGTTTTTGCTGACTGTATAGAGCTTCTCCATCTTTAGCGGCAAAGAATATAATCATTCTGATTTCAGTGTTGACCATCTGGTGACGTCCATGTGTAGTCTTCTCTTGTGTTGCTGGGAGAGGGTGTTTGCTACGACCAGTGTGTTCTCTTGGCAAAACTCTATTAGCCTTTGCCCTGCTTCACTCCATACTCCAAAGCCAAATTTGCCTGTTACTCCAGGTGTTTCTTGAATTCCTAGTTTTGCATTGCAGTCCCCTATAATGAAAAGGACATCCTTTTTGAGTGTTACTTATAAATGTTCTTGTAGGTCTTTGTAGAACCATTCAACTTCAGCTTCTTCAGCATTACTGGTTGGGGCATAGGCTTGGGTTACCATGGTAATCAAACCATTCAAATGGTTTGCCTTGGAAACGAACAGAGATCATTCTGGTGTTTTTGAGACGGCATCCAAGAACTGCATTTCAGACTCTTTTGTTGACCATGATGGCTACTCCATTTCTTCTAAGGGATTCCTTCCCACAGTAGTAGATATAATGGTCATCTGAGTTAAATTCACCCATTTCAGTCCATTTTAGTTCGCTGATTCCTAGACTGTCGACATTCACTCTTGCCATCTCCTGTTTGATCACTTCCAATTTGCCTTGATTCATGGACCTAACATTCCAGGTTCCTATGCAATATTGCTCTTTACAGCATTGGACCTTCTTTCTGTCACTAGTCCCATCCACAACTGGGTATTGTTTTTGCTTTGGCTCCATGCTTTCATTCTTTCTGGAGTTATTTCTCCACCAATCTCCAGTAGCATATTTGGCACCTACCGACCTGGGGAGCTCCTCTTTCAGTATCCTATATTTTGCCTTTCATACTGTTCATATTAATGCATATATATGGAATTTTGAAAGATTGTACTGACAACCCTATATTCAAAATAGCAAAAGAGACACAGATGTAAATAACAGACTTTTGGACTATGTGGGAGAAGGCGAGGGTGGGGTGATTTGAGAGAATAGCTTTGAAACATTTATATTACCATATGTAAAATAGATGACAAGTGTTAGTTCAATTCATGAAGCAGGGCACTTAAAGCTGGTGCTCTGGGACAACCCAGAGGGATGGGGTGGCAAGGGAGGAAGGAAGGGGTTCAGGATGCGGGGGGCACACATGTATACATGTGGCTGATTTATGCCGATGTATGGCAAAACCCACCACAGTATTGTAAAGTAATTAGCCTCCAATTAAAAAAAATAAAAATAAAAAAGGTGTAGGACTTCCCTCATGGTCCAGTGGTTAAGAGTCCTAACTCTCAGTGCAGGAGTATGGGTTTGATCCTTGATTAGGGAAGTTCCATATGTTGCAGGGTATAGTCAAAATAATAAATAAATGTTCTTTGATATATTTTTAAATAAAATGGAACAAACTGCTTTTCTTAAAAAAAAAGTAATTATGCTGTTACTAATTGTTTTTATTTCAAAACATAGTTATATGATTTTTTTTTCACATATTACATAAAGGAATATGTTTTCAGACATTTGCTGACAAAGTACATCTAGTTGAAGCAATGGTGTTTTCAGTAGTCACAGATGTGAGGGTTGGACCATAAAGAAAGCTGAACATCAAAGAATGAATGTTTTTGAACTGTGGTGCTGGTCAAGACTCTTGAGACTTCCTTGAAAGCAAACAGATCAAACCAGTCAATCCTAAAGGAAATCAACCCTGAATATGCATTAGAAGTAGCAATTCTGAAGTTGAAGCTGCAGTACTTTGGCCATCTGATGCAAAAAGAAGACTCGTTGGAAAAGATCCTGATGCTGGGAAAGATTGAGGGCAGGAGCAGAAGGGGACAGCAGAGGATAAGATGGTTGGATGGCATCACTGACTCAATGGGCATGAGTTTGAGCAAACTCCAGGAGATAGTCAAGGACAGGCAAGCCTGGAATGCCACAGTCCATGGGGTCGCAAAAAATCAGACAGGATTGAGTGACTGAGCAACAGTGTGTCAGATCAATCCCAATCTCCCAATTTATCCCTTTCCCCATTTCTATCCTGGTAACCATAAGTTTATTTTCTACATCTGTGACTCTATTTCTGTTTGTAAATAGGTTCATTTGTACCATATTCCATATATATATAATCAATAACTAATAAGGAACTACTGTATAGCACAGAGAACTATACTCAGCAGTCTGTAATGACCTATGTGGGAGAAGAATCTTTAAAAAAGAGCGTATACATATGTATATGTATAAATGACTTACTTTTTTTTTGTAAAGCAGAACCTAACACAATATTGTAAATCAACTATACACAATTTTTTTAAAATTATTTTTAAAGGTTATCAATCCATTTTTGTAAGAGGAAAAAAAATGTATATAGCAGACTAATTTTTAAACTTACTTTAAATCATATTTCCCCAAAGATTAAAAAGCAGAATCAATGATGTCTCTCATATACATTTAGTAAAATAGATCAAGTCCCTAAATCTTTTTACTTCTCTAAAAATAACTTTTGAAATTGATTGTGCTGGGAACTGTACACATTTTGTTACTATTTATCTGCTTATCCTATTATCATCTATCTAATAATTTTCAAGGCAGGTTAAAAATGTACCACTATTGTTTAATTAAATAGACATTATAATGGAAATTTTGCTTCCAACAATGCCAATCTGTATTAGCTTGCATACAAAATTCAGCTTTCCTTGTAAATGAGTGTATGATTATAAATAATGTATAATTCAAGACACAAAGCAACAATTCACCTCCTCTATGAAATACCTTAAGAAGCATTTTCCAAGAGGAAAGACCTCTGGATAGTTGGAAATTGTATGTGTCTATAACATGTGAGATGGAGATATCTCTTAGGATATTTTTGTTTAAGATGTTTTTTCTTTTGCTATTGTAATACCAACTTCTCCATATATATCACTTCCCATAAATGTGTCCTTTAAAAAATAATAAATCCCTGAAGAAGAACTGAATGTTAAAAATTGTCATTTACTACAAAAATAAAAAAATACTTTCGCTATAGTGGATGCTGTATAAAAATAAATGGCCATTAGGATCAGAGAGTCTCACAATAAGTTTCTTTATCTTCTGTAAGCTCTTAACCGTCTCTCTCTCTTTTATTTTTTCCTACTTCATATATTTTTCCCTACTTCATATATTTTTCCTTTGTTTAGTAAAGCATGATCAGCCAGAAATACTTACATTGACAATAGATTTTATGTTAAAGAAATACCACCTAATTGGAACTTTATATAGTATTACAATTTGGAGGATATTTATATGTTATTATAACCTTTAAAAATGTATTTGATAAAGCATTTTAAGCTATATTTTAAGTATTAATAAAACCCATGGCTGAATCATGTCAATGAATGGCAAAAACCACTACAATATTGTAAAGTAATTAGCTTTCAATTAAAATAAATAAATAAATTTCAAAGAAAAGAAATACATTAAGTTTGAGTAACAGTGTTTTTTTTGGTAAATTATTTAAAGTGAAAATACTGCTTGACTATCTTATATTTAATATTTATTATTAAATGAATTCATTATTGCAGAACAGTTGCATTTTTAAACAAAAAGGAAAAGAACTAAGAATATAAATAATTATTGCTGAAATGTAGGTGATGGTGAAAAAAACTGTCAAGTTAGGCATGTTCAATTTTATTTCACAGCTGCTTTGGGTGGAATATTTCTTGCTAGGAATTTAAAAATCAGTATGTGTTGAATATAAAATGATGCATGCTCAAATTGGAATGATTTGTAAATTTATAGTATTAGCCTGTTTTATAATGCAAAATTCTATTTTAACATAGCCATCTTTTTTAGCTACTATTTATTACATATGATGAAACCCATCTCTATTCATATAGAGACAAAAGAGAGCTATGATTCTGCCACAAATGTTTCAATAATTTTATAAAACAGCCAATGTGAAATTAAAATTAGATGAAAATAAATTTCCCCAAATATGCAAATAAAGCTATATTAGTATATTATTAACATTACAAGTGCTCAAGTAATGTTAAGCTTGGCAATATGGTTTAGAGGAAGTTAGATGACTATTTCCCATTGAAAAAATGAGAAATCACAGTTAACATCTAATAGTGTAATACTAACTGGGAAATATACTTTTTACTATTTTTGCTTTCTGGGGCTAAGAATTTAAAAGGAGAGTCCATAAATAAGGGATGTTTCTCTGTGCTTTGCCTGGCAAAAGCTGAGATGAATCTATCTGATTAGAGTTAATAGAAGGTGTTAGGAAAGCACTTAATATAAAACATATAGAATGATTAAGAGAGATCATTATGGATAATATTTGGTAACAAAAAATCTAGGCTTCCCCTGTCCCAGGTGAGAGCACAACACAGAAGCAGGGAAACAAATTTGAATCAGGACATACAAAAAGGTAAAAAATCAAGACCAAATCCAATGTCATTTGAAGAACTTCAAAACCCTAGATGACACAGAAGCTTTAAGGCTGTTCTTTTCAAACTTCATTGAGATCAGAATTTTGTAGAAGGTTGTGAAGGTTTTTGGGCCTCACTATAGAGTTTCTGATTGAATATGTGTGAGATGAGGCCTGATAATTTGCATTTCTTGGTCAAGGGAATGCATTTTTCCTTGTAGAATCTTAAGATCTCATCATTAGAAAAAGAATATAAATACAAATAAACGTGGTATATCTTCCACAGATGAGGTAGATGCCCCACCAGAGGCTTTCCAGGTGGTGCCAGTGCTAAAAGATCTTCCTGCCTGTGAGGGAGACAAAGACATGAGTTTGATCCCTGGTTCCGGAAGATACCCTTAAGTAAGAAATGAAAATTCATTCCAGTATTCCTGCCTGGAAAATTCCATGGACAGAGTAGTCTGGTGGCCTACAGTCTGTGAGGTTGCAAAGAGCCAGACATGACTGAGCATGCACGGGCATGCACACTATCAGAAAAAAACAAAAACAAAAACAAAACAACAACAATAACAAAAAAAACCAAAACAGCAACAATAAAAAACCACCACCAAGTTTTGGAGACTGAAGCAAAGAAAGCTAAGATGTGAAACAAATTACTTAGAAGGAGCTTAAAGATGGGCATTGCTTTCAGCTGAGAGGTTTTCCAAGTTTCTAGAGGCAATCAAATTAGGGCATGGACCCTGTAAGCTTCTATCCATAAATTAAAAGGGAGGAGAAAAATCAAAGATCAATTGTTGACAGATTTTGGTTTCTCAGTTACACCAATGATGGAGTAAATAAGATATGCTAAGGATAAAGAAAAATAAATAATCCATGAGGACCAAGGCCAAGATCAACAGGTTGAGCAAAATAGTTGTCATTTATATATATATATATATGCTTGTATATATATATATAATCAAAATGAAGGATTCCTTTAGTTATGCAATGCAAATATGTTTAAGCATACTTTAATATTTTAAATGTATTTTTAACTTCTAAATTTTAAAGCATATTTAAAATGTTTAATATTATTTAAGTCACTGGAATAATAAAGGAAATTTTCAAAGGTATACCATTACCTAGACTAATTAATAAACATGTATTAAAATTTTGAAAATCCCCTGAAGCTACCATTCTTAGATCACAGCAAATTATTGTCCATATAATATGAAGTCAGCAATACTCTGGCCATTCCTTGAGATGCCTCCATTTAAGAGCCACAATCCTTGGGGCACCACCAAACCATATGGCCCCAGGTGATCATATGTAATATTAAGCAAAACATCATATATAATCTCAGGTAAAATAAATTACAGCTTTTGCTTCCATTGTTAAAATGAAGGGAAAAAAAACAAAAAACAAAAACAAAAAAACTACAAATAGTTTTTCCACCCTGGAAATAGGCAATAGAAGAAAATACACTATAGGTTTATTCTTTCCCTCCACATAAAATATGGCAAGGCTAAGTTTTATTATTATTTCAACATGCTACAATAATGTGCAATGGCTATGGAGAAATATTAGTTTAAATCCCACTCTACTCCTTCAAGGCATTAAAAATAGTGCAGAAAAAATTTCAGAGGTGCCAAGTTAAAGCTAGGCCATGAATAGAATATATGGTTGTTTCATAAATACCTCAGAATGTGTGTTAAAGATGACCATATTTTATTTTATTTATTTATTTTTTCCTTTATTTTTGTTAGTTGGAGGCTAATTACTTTACAATATTGTAGTGGTTTTTGCCATACATTGACATGAATCAGTCATGGATTTACATGTGTTCCCCAACCTGATCCCCCCTCCTACCTCCCTCCCCATCCCATCCCTCTGGGTCTTCCCAGTGCACCAGCCCTGATCACTTTTTAAATTAGACTTTAGCCTCAAGATAATTCTCCACAGTGCCACAATGAATATATCATGTGTTTCTTTGTATGCTATATTTTTATGGTGCATTATCAATGAAACAAATTATTAAATTCATATATCAGTAATTAGTAGCTGAATTCACATCAAAACATGTCTGATAGTAACTAATATAATTGTTTTTATGCAGCTACAATAATGCACATATTTTAATGTCACACTCTTTTATATTTAAAGAGTGATGTAAGTTTATATGTGATATATGATTTGTTAAGCTTTATTAACTAGACAATATGAGAATATCAGGAGGAAAAGTAGACTCAAGATCATTAGCAATGCCAAACTGAATGGGTGAAAGCATTTTAAAATTTTAAAAACTAATGATTTTTCAATAGCTCTAAGGCTGTAATAGTTGGGAGATAGTTTCTAGTCTTCAATTCCTTTAAAACATACCTGGGAAATAGTCCATTTAAGCAAGTTAAGACAAACATTCCTTGAGGCTTATGATACCCTTAATTTAGAACCAGAATAGGTCTTGAAGCAGCATAGACCTTTACAGACAGGTAGAGTTCTCATTGTAAAGACAAGAAAACTCAGGCCTAGATAATTTAAGAGATGCTATACCTTGTTTATAGAATCAAATCAAAAAAGTTTAATGATGAATCGGTAACTACAAAATTACATCCTAAAACAATTATTTCAGAGAAAAATCTCCATATGTACTGAATTTCAGAACACAGATTTTTGTATTGACTGCTGACTAATTCAGAAATGAATTTTTCTCCCTTTTACAATTCATCGCTTCAGCACGTAGTTATTGGGCGTCTATTTATCCAGTGGTGTAAGAGACGCTATAGTTTCAAAGATGAAAGATAGGTGACCCTGGCCCTTGAGAAGCTTGTGTGGGGAAGTAAGATCAGTAGGACCACTAGGTTAGAATTCAGTGTGGCACAGCCACAGAGAACTAAATACAAGGAAAAGGAAAAAAAAAAAAAAAAAAGTTCACTTAACTTCTCCAGTTTCCTTCTTCTTTCTCAAGATTGCTTTGGCTATTCAAGTTATTTTGTGTTTCCATAAAAACTGTGAACTAATTTGTCCTAGTTCTGTGAAAGGTACCATTGGTAATTTGATAGGGATTGCATTGAATCTATAGATTGTTTTGGGTAGTATACTCATTTTCACTATATTGGTTCTTCCAATCCATGAACATGGTATATTTCTTCATCTATTTGTGTCATCTTTGATTTCTTTTATCAGTGTTTAATAGTTTTCTGTATACAGGCATTTTGTTTAAGTAAATGTATTCCTAAGTATTTTATTTTTTTCATTGCAATGGTTAATGAGATTCCTTAATCTCTCTTATTTTTCATTGTTAGTGTATAGGAATGCAAGGGTTTTCTGTGTATTAATTTCAAATGCTGAGACGTTAGTATATTCATTGACTAGCTCTAGTAAATGTTTTGGTGGCATCTTTAGGGTTTTCTGTGTAGAGGATCATGTTATCTGCAAACAGTGAGAGTTTTACTGCTTATTTTCCAAACTGGATTCCTTTTATTTATTTTTCTTCTCCAATTGCTGTGGCTAGGACTTCCAAAGATATGTTGCATAATAGGGGTGAGAGTATGTACACTTGTCTTTTTTCCTGAGTTTAGAGGGAATGCTTTCAATTTTTTAACCACTGAGCATAATGTTCACTGGGTGTGTCACACATGGCTTTGATTATGTTGAGGTATGTTCCTTTTATGCCATCTTTATGGAGAGTTTTTGTCATTAGTGAGTGTTGAATTTTGTCAAAGACTTTCCCTGCATCTATTGAAACAATCAGTTCTGTTCAGCCACTGAACTGACTTTTTGAGACTCCATGAAATTTACCAACACCTGGAGCCTGCTCAAACTCATGTCCATTGAGTCGGTAATACCATCCAACTGTCTCATCCTCTGTTGTACTCTTCTCCTCCTGCCTTCAATCTTTCCCAGCATCATCATCTTTTCCAATGAATCAGTTCTTTGCATCAGGTGGCCAAAGCATTGGAGTTTCAGCTTCAACATCAGTCCTTCCAATGAACACCCAGGATTGATCTCCTTTAGGATGGACTGGTTGGATCTCCATGAAGTCCAAGGGACTCACAAGAGTCTTCTCCAACACCATAGTTCAAAAGCATCAATTTGTCGGTGCTCAGCCTTCTTCATAGCCCAACTCTCATATCCATACATGACCACTGGAAAAACTATAGCCTTGACCAGACGGACTTTTGTTGGCAAAGTAATGTCTCTGCCTTTTAATATGCTATCTAGGTTGATCATAACTTTCCATCCAAGAAGTAAGCATCTTTTAATTTCATGGCTGCAATAACCATCTGCAGTAATTTTGGAACTCCAAAAAATAAAGTCTGACACTGTTTCCATGGTCTCCCCATCTATTTCCCATGAGGTGATGGGGCCAGATGTCATTATCTTAGTTTTCTGAATGTTAACCTTTAAGCCAACTTTTTCACTCTCCTCTTTCACTTTCATCAAGAGGCTTTTTAGTTCCTCTTCACTTTCTGCCATAAGGGTGGTGTCATCTGCATAATATGAGGTTATTTATATTTCTCTTGGCAATCTTGATTCCAGCTTGTGCTTCTTCCAGCCCAGCGTTTCTCATGATGTACTCTGTATGTAAGTTAAATAAACAGGGTGACAATATATAGCCTTGACATACTCCTTTTCCTATTTGGGACCAGTCTGTTGTTCCATGTCCAGTTCTAACTGTTGCTTCCTGACCTGCATACAGGTTTCTCAAGAGGGAGGTCAGGTGGTCTCGCATTCCCATCTCTTTCAGGATTTTCCACAGTTTATTGTGATCCACACAGTCAAAGGCTTTGGCATAGTCAATAAAGCAGAAATAGATGTTTTTCTGGAACTCTCTTGCTTTTTTGATGATCCAGCAGATATTGGCAATTTGATCTCTGGTTCCTCTGCCTTTTCTAACACCAGCTTGAACATCTGGAAGTTCACAGTTCACGTATTGCTGAAACCTGGCTTGGAGAATTTTGAGCATTGCTTTACTAGCGTGTGAGATGAGTGCAATTGTGTGGTAGTTTGAGCATTCTTTGGGATTGCCTTTCTTAGGGATTGGACTGAAAACTGACCTTTTCCAGTCCTGTGGCCACTGCTGAGTTTAACAAATTTGCTGGTATATTGAGTGTAGCACTTTCACAGCATCATCTTCCAAGATTTGAAATAGCTCCAAAGGAATTCCATCCCAGCCACTAGCTTTGTTCATAGTGATGCTTCCTAAGGCCCACTTGACTTCACATTCCAGGATGTCTGGCTCTAGGTGAGTGATCATGCCATTGTGATTATCTGGGTCATGAAGATATTTTTTGTACAGTTCTTCTGTGTATCCTTGCCACCTCTTCTTAGTATCTTCTTCTTCTGTTAGATCCATACCATGTCTGTCCTTTATCGGACCCATTTTTGTGTGAAATATTTCCTTGATATCTCTAATTTTCTTGAAGAGATCTATAGTCTTTCTCATTCTGTTGTTTTCCTCTATTTCTTTGCATTGATCACTGAGGAAGGCTTTCTTCTCTCTCCTGGCTATTCTTTGGAACTCTGCATTCAAATGGGAATATATTTACTTTTCTCCTTTGCTTTTCATTTCTCTTCTTTTCACAGCTATTTGTAAGGCCTCCTCAGACAATCATTTTGCCTTTTTGCATTTCTTTTCCATGGGGATGGTCTTGATTCCTGTCTCCTGTACAATGTCACATATAGTCCATAGTTCATCATGCTCTCTGTCTATCAGATCTTGTCCCTTAAATCCATTTCTCACTTCCACTGTATAGTCATAAGGGATTTGATTTAGGTCATACCTGAATGGTCTAGTGGTTTTCCTTACTTTCTTCAGTTTAAATCTGAATTTGGCAATAATGAGTTCATGATCTGAGCCACAGTCAGCTCCTGGTCTTGTTTTTGCTGACTGTGTAGAGCTTCTCTATCTTTGGCTGCAAAGAATATAATCAATGTGATTTCGGTGTTGACCATCTGGTGATGTCCATGTGTAGTCTTCTCTTGTGTTGTTGGAAGAGGGTGTTTGCTATGACCAGTGTGTTCTCTTGACAAAACTCTATTAGCCTTTGCCCTGCTTCACTCCATATTCCAAGGCCAAATTTGCCTGTTACTCCAGGTGTTTCTTGACTTCCTACTTTTGCATTCCAATCCCCTATAATGAAAAGGACATCTTTTTTTGGATATTAGTTCTAAAAGGTCTTGTAGGTCTCCATAGAATTGTTCAACTTCAGCTTATTCAGCATTACTGTTTGGGGCAAACGCTTGGATTACTGTGATATTGAATGGTTTGCCTTGGAAACAAACAGAGATCATTATGTCAAGTAATCTACTCATATTTCAGTGTGAATATAAGAAATGAGGAAGTGTATGAGCTATTTGTGTCAGGATAAGTAGACAGATAATAAATACATACACACTCATTTGAGGCTACTCCAATGCTGACATTCACACACTATGCACAAAAGCTGTAATAAAGGAAATCAGTCCTGGGTGTTCACTGGAGGGACTGATATAGAAACTGAAACTCCAATACTTTGACCACCTGATGTGGAGAGCTGACTCATTTGAAAAGACCTTGATGCTGGGAAAGATTGAAGGCAGGAGGTGAGGGAGATGTCAGAGGATGAGATGGTTAGATGGCATCACCAACTCAATGGACATGGGTTTGGGTAGACTCCGGGAGTAGGTGATGGACAGGGAGGCCTGGCGTACTGTGGTTCATGGGCTTGCAAAGAGTTGGACATGACTGAGCAACTGAACTGAACTGAACTAAGTTACATTAAAATAACAACATGAAAAATATACTTTCCATAATCTTAAATAATTATTTAAAAGACATTTGATGTTATGATGAAACCGGTTTAAGCATCCTGCCCCTTTTTCTTTCTCCTGTACGGTTCCTGTAAAATGGACATACCTATTTCCCACCAGGTCAAGAACATTTCCTTTTTTTTTTTTTTTCTAAGTTTTTGATTTATGCAGGGGTAATTTCCAATGTTTGGGCTTTGGTGGTAGAATTCTCTGGGGCCCAGTCTTTAAATGGAGAGTTCTTGAAACCTTGGAACAGAAAGAAACCATCTTGGGACAAGCTTTCCTTGTGTTGTAGCACTCAAACACCAGCACAGTTGACATCTGGTGGAGACCATTAGTTGCTAATGAACCAAGGAAGCAACAAGGAGAGCTCTGTCTAAGCCCAGGCAAGCCTTGTTCTTACCAACTCCAGAAAAACTTTCTACCTTACAGCTTGGTCTACACTTACCTAGTATTTTGGTTATTAAAAGAAGATGAGCATCCTGATTAGTGTATGACATTTTCCTGATATCTAATTTGTAAATTAATTCAAATATAAGTCATCATAAAACAACTACCATGACCCTTACTTTTTGGCCAAGATTAATTCCCTGGGCCTCCACATAAACTACACTCATTCTTACTCTTCCTATGACGGGGAAGATATAACTCCATACTGGACTGATTATCCCACTGAATGACATCTTTTAAAGGAACAGATAAGTTATTGAATGATAAATTGAAAACTAAAATATATGAGACGGTACTTTCCACATCATGCTCTGAAGCAGTTTTCTGATTATGGTTATTTTGGTAGTAAAACTTGAAATAACTTTTAAAAAAAAAATTAGCTGTTTTTTTCCCCTATTTTTTCTAAACTATCTACCAAAGAATGTGCAATTATTTTGCAATTGTGTTTTAGTATTATTAAATAGTTATAATAAAGATTTAAAAGGTATTTCTTCACTCTATATAGTGATCAATCTTAATATGCAAGAAAAATAAGACAATGGAATTTTTTGAAAAAGTACAGATTATCGTCAGATGAGACATGATTTTAAATTGAAAATAAATATACTTTCTTATAAACTTATTTACAAAGGATTCTTAATATATATTTGCACAATAAAGAAATCAGAATCACCTTTGCATCTTACAGTACAGCCCAGTACCTATCATTTCCTGGTAGACTTCTGTCGCTGATGTAATCCAGGTTTTAGTCTCATCACATGTGCCAAGTCGTTCAGTCGTGTCTGACTCTTTATGACACTATGGACTGTAGCCTGCTAGCCTCCTCTGTCCATGGGGTTCTTCAGGCAAGAATTCTAGAGTAGGTTGCCATTTCCTCCTCCAGAGGATCTTCCTAACCCACCCAGGGATTGAACCCGGGTCTCGGTTCGGGTTTAACAATTCTGCTTGAATTGTTGCAGCTGGATTCTTTACCCTCTGCGTCACCAGGGATGTGTGTATCTGACTCCTCCCCCCAATCCACCCCTACCAACACCACTACAATTGTAGCAAAACAAGTTTCTGATAGCCGAAATAAGTTTCTTTCTCAGCTTCTGGAAATTTCAGGTTTTCCAGATTTTTTTCAGATTCTATCTCCCTTTAACAAAAAAAAAAAAAAAAAATGATAAACTATTTTTAAATTTTTAAATCCATGGATAACTCTTGATCAAGATCAGAAATATGGATATATATCGGGTCCTCCACTGACATCACATTTATCAATTTTCTGGTGTAGCTTTTGCGTGTATGTGACAAGAATTGTCTTCTGTTTTATGGATACACAGTTACAGGGCAGGTCAATAGGTGACAAGTGAACTGATACAATCAGAGGTCATAACTGAAAGCAACTGCAGACAGCCAATACAGAGGGTTTTTGTCACAAAATTGCCAGGAGCCTGTGAAAAAGTCTTAACCTGTATAAACCCTATAACTTTGCTTACAGGTAGAATTTTTCCTCTTCAATCTACTTGTTAACTTGCACAAACGACTTGAAGTAACAAATGACTTTTGGTGCCACTTGTTTGGTTCTGTCACTGGTCTAAAGATGGGAGAAATGTCCTTCTTATTTCATTCCTACCCCTTATGGTTCTTTACTCCCATCCACAATCTAAGCAGTTCTAGGAGAATTTACCTGAAACAATTATGTCTTCTTTTATCTAAATGAAGTCAAACTTTTTATTTAAGGAAGACACCTTAAAAATAAACTTTAAAAAGAAATAAATACACTTTTTTTAAACTACAGGAGCATTACCATAGGCATACATGACATATGATGATACATAATTTACTTATGTGTGTGTGTGTGTGTGTGTGTGTGTGTGTGTGCTTAGTCACTCAGTTGTGTCTGATTGGGCTGTAGCCTGCCAGTCTCCTCTGTTCATAGGATTTTAAGACAAAAAGTACTATGGGTTGCAAGTTCTTTCTCCAGGCTATCTTCCTTACCCAGGGGTCAAACCTATGTCTTCTGCATTGGAAGCAGATTCTTTACCCACTGAGTCATTAGGGAAGTCCTTTACTTGCCTATACGTAACATAAATCTTAACAACCTTAGAGTCTGGTTTTGAATGTGAGTTATTCACTCAATTGTTTCTCATTAGGGATAATAGTAATTACACTCAGATATGTAACAAATTAAAATTTATTTTCTAAATTGTATTCTTTTGGACTTGTGTAGTATCAAGTTTAAACATTGCTGTAGGTTTAGCTAATAGTTACTTATTTTACAGGTAAGTTTGTCTTAGGATACCAAAATATACTTAAAAATCAGACCAAAGATTTAGTGTAATTGCAGATATATTTATTCTAATTCACCACACACAAAATTTAAGAAACAATTTTGAGGAGATAGATGACATAAATTCATTGATTTATTTTTATGCTATATATAGTATATATTACATTAAAATGGATAAATTATTTATTAGTTATATATTATTGTTATATATATTATAACTAATCTAGCTAATATTATATTATATTATTAGTTAGATTAGTTATATTGGTTATATTGGCAAATTTTAAGAAAAAAAATGTTTCTCTCTCTCTGTCCACTAGAACACAGTAACTCTGTGTTGGCTTAATTGCAGTAGGTAGTACTACCTGGGAGATGTAAGCAGCGGCTCATGTCAAGAGAAAAATGTTTCAACACTTTGAGTTTTTTGATGTTTTATGGTCAGTATATTATTCCAGTCAATAATGAAAAGAGCCAGGGGCCAGTTACCTTTAGGAACTTTTCTTATGAAATTGAGGAATTCTAGAATTAAAATTAATTTATTTTGGTAAATATAAAGTTTGCTACAATATATTTAGAACTGGATTAAAATATAATACAATATAATATATAATATAATAAAACCTTTTCCCATTATAAAAAGAATTCACTCATGTATACACAGTACATTTAATAAAATACCTTAAAATCCAAATTTTAAGAAATTTTATTTTTCAAAATTGAAATTTAACTCATTTAGTGAAAACACATCTTCACTAAATACCTGTAGTATTTAAGCTTTAATTTGTATAAATACATCCTTGTACTATTCACATTGGATCATTTCTGAATTGAAGTCATTCACTCCCAGTCATCTGAAGGATGATCAAACATCTCTGGCAAGGCAATAAATACCTGCTTTAAGAGATAAGGACAGCGGTGTCCTACTGAATATTTCCTCATGACATTATTACCAACTCTCACTTCTCTCTTAGTTTCTATTGCTAGAATCCTCCTTAGTTCTACACACCATTCTATGTGTGCTTTTTATGCTCTGTGACCTGGGTGTTTCTGATTCAGCTGATCTCTCACTTAACAAATATAAAATATCATACCAAGTTTTACAATACATTGGACAACAACTACAAGGCTATAGCTCATTCCAGTTCTATAGCCATTAAATGGGTTTACCAGGCAGCTTATCCTACCAAAGAGAAAAGCTATTGATTTTTATAAGATTGCAAATGCTTTCCTCATACTATATTTCTAGTTCAAAAGTAAATCCTGTTCCAATAACCTGCGTGTAAGCCTAGGGAATGGCATTCCTGTGTTTCATTGCATCTTTTAGATCCAGGGCAATTGTACTCAGGTACTGTAAGTTTGTATTATTGTGTTTACTGATGGGATGACTACATCCTTCCTGACTGATATTCCCTCTACAGCTCTGGCTCTCTGCCTAGCAAAACCAATGAACAGTTGTTCTCAGTCTGTGCCAAACTGCTTGTAGCATTAAAGGTCCAGTTTGTTTTGCATAGAATTTGCATCTGAAGCTACCTTCTAAATCTTGGAGGAAAATCTCAGTAGGGTAGCAAGAGGCTACCATCACACTCTCAAACTCCAAGTATCTTGCAAGTATCAAATCATAATTTAGTAGGACGTATGTACAGCCATCCCTTGGTATTCATATGAGATTGGTTCTAGGACTTACATGAATACTAAAATCTATAGATACTCAAGTCCCTTACATAAAAGGGTATAGTATTTGCATATAGTTTATTGCATAAAATATTTGCATATAGCTCACACACATTCTTCTGTATATTTTAAATTATATGTAGATTACTTATAATACCTAATACAGTGGAAATCTATGTAAATAGTTGTAAATACTAAATTTTGTGAGTAGCTGCCATCGTGAGGCAAATTCAAGTTTTGCTCTCTGGAAATGTCTGGATTTTTCTTTCTGAATATTTTCCATTCAAAGTTACTTGATCCCACCAGTGCAGAACCCATGGACACAGGGTAACTCAGTATATCCTGAGCAAAAATATCTGGAAGTCAGTCATAAGCAATGCCTCTTAAGTGGTCAAACTTCTCTTTCCAAACCTGGCTATTAGAGGACTAATAGGCACTCCTTTGATGATGAGGGCTTCCTCTGGACTTGCTTGTCAAAACCAGCTAAGGAGATCACTTTTTCCATAGAAAGTTCACACTTGAGAGAGAAAGCAATGATTAGCATTCTGTCTTTATTTTAATCCTCAGTTTACTTCTTATAATTCTAGCTCTACATTCTCCTCAATTCCAGTTAATCTGTAGATAAGAAACTGACACCAACTGTAGTCTCTTTAGCTGCATCCCATCACCTGTTAACAGCCCATTCCCTGAAAAGACATGTCCTCTGGGTGCAGACTTCCACCAGGTGAGCACTACCTGGATGCTAAGGGCTGTATGGGAAAGGCAGCCCAATGAGCACAGACACCCTGTATTTATGCGCTGTGACTCCACTTGTGAATCTTCTGTGATGTCCTTTAAAAGCACAAAGGCTCAGACCTCATTCCTATTTATTAAATTAGATTTCCCAGGAAGTGAGCCCTGATAAGCATGCATTTCAGGAAAGGGTACACGTGGTGGTGGTATATTATGGAGTCTCTGAAATACTGGTTGATCTCAGGATTCTCATCCTTTTTAGTTCTGTGAATTCTGTGGACAACTGAGCTCAAGTTCTGATACCTGCAGAGGCTCAGTCAGTTCTAGGGCAGAAGGAGAATATGAGAGGTGCTTTCAATGGCAGAGCTGTCCTGGCACAGCTTACCTCACTATATGATCGGAAGAAACTGGTTTGTTTCTACAAGGCTTGTGCTTTTCTTTGTAAAATACATCTTCTATGACGCACGGGTAAACTGTAAAAGGAGTCCTGGAAAGGCACACCACACAACAGAAAATAGTGGGAATTTCATTTTCTATATACACATGCACATGCTCTGCTGGGCTGTATTTAGTCGTTCAGTCATGTCTGACTCTTTGTGACCCCATGGACGGTAGCTCACCAAGGTCCTCTGTCCAGAATTCTCCAGGCAAGAATACTGGAGTGGATTGCCATACCCTCCTCCAGGGGACCTTCCCAAACCAGGGGTCAAACCCAGGTCTCCCACATTGCGTGTGTGTGTCTTGTTGCTCAGTCATGTCCAACTCTTTTCGACCCCATGGACTGTGACTCGCCAGGCTCCTCTGTCCACAGGATTCTCTAGGCAAGAATACTGGAGTGGATTGTCATTTCCTGATCCAGGGGATCTTCCCCACCCAGAAACTGAGCCCAGGTCTCTTGCATTGCAGATGGATACTTTATCATCTGAGCTACTAGGAAAGCCCAATAATACTAGAGTGGGTAGCCTATCCATTTCCAGGGGATCTTCCCAGGCCAGGAATCAAACCGGGGTCTGAGCTACCAGGGAAGGCCCTCCATGCCCCACCTATACATATATATAGTCAGTATTTATGTCCCTATACTCATTCACACTTAATTTATATCAATCACATGGGACTTTCTTAAGTGTTTGCTCCCTACTTTTTTTTTTTTTTAAGTGTAGAGGATGGATTTTTCATCTTAGTCTTTTAAGTGCAGCACTTAGATGACAGATTTTCTTGCTTTGAGAGGGCAGAGAAGGCAAACAACTATAATCAGGGAAACTGAACAGGAAGACTGTGATACTAAGATTCAGGTTGAATTAGCTAGATTAAAGTCTTAATGTACAAAAAGAGACAGATCTGGTGGATCAGGTGGATCATATTCATGCATATGTTTTTTTTCACAAATACATATATCCACTTCTTAATTAAAAATTTCCTGCACTCTTCATGATTGGTAAATTTCTTGTAGACAAATAGCAAATGGGATGACAGAGAGTTAGAACATAGTGGATCTCTTTACAATGGAGATGAAGGACTTAGGATCCTTTGGTCACTGCTCCTGTCAATTAATATATATTGTTAAGTCAACCTGTTTTTCTGAAGGAAGACATGTATTTTTCCTCTCATTATTGTCTTAAAAACAGTATTTGAACACAGCATGAAAGCTGTCTGAAAACATCTTATATGGACTCAACCACTTAAAAATAGCATCCATGTAAGGGTTTTTTTTTTAGGAAAAAATAAATTACTGGGACCTTTTCATTTAATTCTCAGAAATAAATTTTGAAGACTCGAGTTGAGTCCTAGTCATAGTGACATAAGTACAGCAAACGATAAAATAACAGTATAATCCTGGTATTAAAATACTTTTAAGCTTAATCTGTCTCATAATATTTTGAAAGAAAATCCGTTTTTTTGATGTATTTGTCTAATGTTGGCAATGAAAATTGTATGCAACCAATTCTAATTTTTTTTTTTTTTTAAGCTGGACTATATCTAGGAACTGTCTACTTTTTTTTCTTCTTCTTCTTCTTTTTTTTCTTTTTTTTTTGGAACTGTCTACTTTTACTGGAGACTCTGAAAATGGAAATTTTCTCTCTGATTAGCTACATTTTCAGATAATATTTATGAAATTCAGTGCTGCTCTACAGATTTCTAAACCTCAAAATTCAACCATCTGTAAACCTCACTTGTCTGTAATGAATCTTGGAATAAGAAAGAAAAAAATATATATATGTCTGATTTTCCAAAATAGATTTCATGAGTCCAATGTATTAAAGCTCGTACATTTTTTGACTCAGGTGGGTCAGCATAAGTTTCCAGTTTCTGTTTGCTTTGGCTTTGCATAATAATCTAACAAATTTAGTTATGTATTTCAGTGCCATGACAGACTCAAAACAACAGATTAGGAGGTGAAGAAACGAGTGCTTCAGAGCGAAATTTGTTGATAAGAATTGAGAACTGAGGGGACTATATTGAAAGACTTATACTAGTCATCAGATGAATGAACTAAAATTTTATGCTCCCCATGGATTATACAAGTAAAATAATTATATAATCTACTGTGTTAGAGAAAGGAAATAAAAAATTACACCCATTGCATGGGACCACTTTAATAAATGTAATGTTAAATTATTCTCAATAAATTCCTAGAGTAAAAATCCATGTAATGAAAATTAGAGATATGGGTAATAAATGTTTTAAGCAGATTTTATTCTACATAAAAAATAGGCTGTTTAGAATAGACATGATCAAAGAACTTTAATTGGTATCAACAAATAACAATTTTAGCCATGAACTTGACTGTTAGCTAATGTATCATGATTTAGATTGAACTTTTTGCTGTGTATTCACTACTGAAGATGTTGTAACTAATCAATTTATTCAAAAGACTTAGTTGAGTTTTGGGATGGTCTTATAATCAATTAGCTATTGATTCTTTTCTAATACTCTTGACATTATTTGAATCATTATATCCAGCCTTTATGCAAAGTTATAATTTCACACAAAATTTTCTGTTTAGCAAATGCCAACATTTTGTTGCTCTTCAGTAACTAAGTCACATTAGACTCTGTGACCCCATGGATTGCAGCATGCCAGCCTTCCCTAACACTTCACTAAATTATTACAAGGAGCAGAAGCAATGTATTATTATGTCCGTGAGAAAAGAATTGGGCTTAGAAAGTTACATTTATGCCCTTTGTGTTAAAAGGAAAAGCACTGCATTATATTACACGGCCAGTCAGGATGGCTGCTATCCAAAAGTCTACAAGCAATAAATGCTGGAGAGGGTGTGGAGAAAAGGGAACCCTCTTACACTGTTGGTGGGAATGCAAACTAGTACAGCCACTATGGAAAACAGTGTGGAGATTCCTTAAAAAAACTGGAAATAGAACTGCCATATGACCCAGCAATACCACTTCTGGGCATACACACTGAGGAAACCAGATCTGAAAAAGACATGTGCACCACAATGTTCATTGCAGCACTGTTTATAATAGCCAGGACATGGAAGCAACCTAGATGCCCATCAGCAGACGAATGGATAAGGAAGCTGTGGTACATATACACCATGGAATATTAGTCAGCCATTAAAAAGAATTCATTTGAATCAGTTCTAATGAGATGGATGAAACTGGAGCCCATTATACAGAGTGAAGTAAGCCAGAAAGATAAAGAACATTACAGCATACTAACACATATATATGGAATTTAGAAAGATGGTAATGATAACCCTATATGCAAAACAGAAAAAGAGACACAGAAGTGCAGAACAGACTTTTGAACTCTGTGGGAGAAGGTGAGGGTGGGATGTTTTGAAAGACCAGCATGTATATTATCTATGGTGAAACAGATCACCAGCCCAGGTGGGATGCATGAGACAAGTGCTCGGGCCTGGTGCACTGAGAAGACCCAGAGGAATCGGGTGGAGAGGGAGGTGGGAGGGGGGACCGGGATGGGGAATACGTGTAACTCTATGGCTGATTCATATCAATGTATGACAAAACCCACTGAAATATTGTGAAGTAGTTAGCCCCCAACTAATAAAAAATAAAATAAAATAAAAGTAAAAGCACTGAAACACATGGAAGAATGCAAAAGAGAATCATATGTTTAAATGGAAGATGCAATGAAATAAACTGCCAAAAACACTGGTATAAATCTCTTGATATTTAAGGTCATCTTTTATTTCTCATACGAGGTGCTAAACTGTGAGTTATCACTACACATGAAATGGTAACCACAGTTGTTTTTGTTCAGTTGCTCACTTGTGGCTGATTCTTTGCAACCCCATGGACTACAACACACCAGGCTCCTCTGTACTTCACTATCTCCCATAGTTTGCTCAAATTCATTTCCACTGAGTCAGTGATGCTATTTAACCATCCCATCTCCTGGCAGCCCCTTCTTCCTGTGACTTCACTCTTTCCCAGCATTAGGGTCTTTTTCAATGAGTTGGCTATTCACATCAGGTGGCTAAAGTTTGGCCTTTATCTTCAGCATCCATCCTTCTAGTGAATGTTCAGGATTGATTTCCTTTAAATTGACTGGTTTCAGCTCCTTTCTCTCCAAGGGACTCTCAAGAGTCGTCTCAAACTTCTTCTCGAAGGTTTGAAAGCATTACTTTTTCAGTGTTCAGACTTCCTAATGGGACAACTCTCACATCTGTACATGACTACTGGAAAAACCATGAGCTTTGACAACAGGGACATTTTGATTTATCCTAAGAAAATAACATCTATGATTTTTTAATATGCTGTGTAGATTTGTCACAGATTTCCTTCCAAAGAGAAACTGACTTTTAATTTCATGGCTGCAGTCACTGTCCACAGCGATTGCGGAGATGAAGAAAATAAAATCTGTCACTGCTTCCATATTTTCCCCTATTTGCCATGAAATGATGGGACTGGATGCCATCATCTTAGTTTTTTGAAGGTTGAGTTTTAAGCCAGCTTTTTCATTCTCCTGTTTCAGTTTCATCAAGAGGCCCTTTAGTTCTTCTTTGCTTTCTGTCATAAAGGTGGTGCCATCTGAGTATCTAAGGTTGTTAATATTTCTCCTTGCAATCTTGATTCCAGCTTGTGATTCATCCAGCTCAGCATTTCACATGCTGTACTCTGCATATAAGTTAAACAAGCAGAATGACAATATACAGCCTTGTCATACTTATTTCCTGATTTTGAATCAGTCAGTTGTTCCATGTCCAGTTCTACTTGCTGCTTCTTGACCACATGCAAGTTTCTCTGGAGACAGGTAAGGTAGTCTGGTATTACCATCTCCTTAAGAATTTCCTACAGTTTGTTGTGATCCACACAGTCAAAAGCTTTTGCCTCGTCAATAAAGCAGAAGTCCATGTTTTACTGGAATTCCCTTGCTTTCTTTCTGACCATGAGTGTCGGCAATTTGATTTCTGGTTCCTCTTCATTTTCTAAAACCAGCTTGTATATCTGGAAGTTCTCAGTTCACATACTGCTGAAGACTCGCGTGAAGGATTTTGAGAATAACCTTGCTGGCATGTGAAATGAGTACAACTGTATGATAGTGTGAACATTTGTTGGCATTGCTCTTTTTGGATGTTGCAATGAAAATTGACCTTTTCTTGTCCTGTGACTACTGCTGACACATGGAGTGCAGCATTTTAACAGCATCATCTTTTAGGATTTTAAAAAGCTCAACTGGATATACATCACCTCCACTAGCTAAGGCCCACCTGATTTCACATTCCAGCATGTCTGAACCTAGGTGAGTGACTACACCATCATGGTTATCCAGGTCATGAAGACTTTTTTCATACAGTTCTCTGTGTATTCTTGTCACTTCTTGAAGTCTTCTGCTTCTTTTTTGTCCTTACCATTTCTGTCCTTTTTCATGCCCATTCTTGCATGAAATACTTCCTGATACCTCCAGTTTCCTTGAAGAAATATCTAGTCTTTTCCATTCTATTATTTTCTTCTCTTTGCTATTCTCTGAATCTCTACATTCAGATGGGTATATCTTTCCCTTTCTCCTTTTCCTTTCACTTCTCTTCTTTCCTCAGCTATTAGTAAAGCCTCCTCAGACAAACATTTTGTCTTCTTACATCTTTTGTTTTTTTCCCTGAGGATGGATTTGGTCACTGCCTTATCTACAATGTTATGAACCTGTGTCCATAGTTCTTCAACCACTCTGTCTACCAGATCTAATCTCTTTAATCTATTTGTTACCTCCACTTTATATAAGCATAATGGTTTTGATTTTGGTCATACCTGAATGGCTTAGTGGTTTTCCCAACTTTCTTCAATCTAAGCATGATATTTGCAATAAGAAGGTCCTGATCTGAGCTGCAGTCAGCTCCATGCCTTACTTTTACTGACTATATGGAGCTTCTCCATCTTCAGCTGCAAAGAATATAATCAATCTTATTTCAGTATTAACCATCTGGTGATGTCCCTGTGTAGAGTTGTCACTTGGGTTGTTGCAAAAGGATATTTTCTATGACCAGAGTGTTCACTTAACAATCTTTGACAGAAAATCTTTGCCCTCCTTCATTTTGTACCAGGGTCAAACTTACTTGTTCCTTGAGGTATCTCTTGACACCCTCCTTTTATAGTCCCATTTCCTATGGTGAAAAGTATGTCTTTTCATGTAACTTCTGTGTTCTACTCCAGATAGTAATGCAATTTAGTGCTAGAAAGTGCCATCTAGATACCTAGTCTAGCAATTCTCAGGTGCAAGTACACATCGAAGTCACAAGGAATCACAACTTATCCAGGTGCCTGGATTCAGCTACTGAATCAGAATTTTAACCAAGTATCCTTTTGAAGGCAAGCTCCTGGTTTAGAACAATTGAGTCCAATTCTTCCATTTGATGAAAAATAGTAATAACCCAACTAAAAAGCCCAATATTGGATACTTGCTTGTGAATATTCTGATACTTAAATAAAATGGAGAGTTATATTGTCTTTACATTAATATAATAATTTCACATATTGTGAATTTGAGTGAATAACTTTCTCCATTTTATAATTCTAAGTTAAATCATAGAACAAATCCATTTCATCTTGAAACCTTCTCTTTAGTCTTTTACCAAAAATGTATGATGTTTAACCTAATCAAATTTAAAAATAAATAAGAAAGAACTCATTATTTGGAAGTTTAATAGTTTAGGTGATATTTTATCGGTTCTATGACTTAAATGCAGTATTAATATGCATAACAGCAATAGTAAACATGGTGTAAGAGAGCTAAGTGTTTGACATTTAACAAATTTTGTCATATTCCTATAACAGAGCAATTTTTGAGAATGAAATGTGTTACTGTCTTCTTTTGCTACAAAATTTGAAGGAATATTTAGGCAGTTGTTTTATGTTTTGACTATTCTGGAGTTCTTAGCTTTACTGAGTCAGAGTTTTGGTGTTAATTTCCATCAAATGAGATTAATTAAATTCTTGTGAAGAGAGAATAGGAAAGAATCAAAGGTTTTTCTATCTGGACAGAGAGCACTTAGACTTATTCCACTTTAGTGAGAGGTTTGCAATCTTTGAGAGATAGCAGAACCCAACATTTAAGTGGTTCTTAATGCATTTTCTGAAGCGGCGACTGGGACCTGGCCACTAATTTGCTAAACATCCTGCACTTGAGGGGTACAGAGAGGGTGCCGGGAGCCAGATTTGTTAGGAAAGGATTAGAGTCATTTGGCAGATTTGTCTTTGAAAAGAGCATGGGGATGACACAACGGGCATTTTAGTGGCAGCCAAGATGAACTGCAGAGTGGGCCTCTACCTCTTAATCCTGGATCAACCACAAGCATTACTGACCCTGAAATCCAAAAGTGAGCACATGGCAACTCTCAAATGACTGACATGGATTTTTCATCCATATGGTGGGGAAGGCAGAAACTATTTATTTATTTATTATTTATTTTTCACTAGAAAACACATAAATTGAGTCTGCTTTTTGATCTGTCTGAGAGAAAATTTATATCTGTAGTATACCAGTATATATTATTATATATAATATATATACAAGATTTAAAATAGTTTCATATGAACAAAATCTTTGGTTTTTTCTACATATTTCTTCACTGCACTATTTTTGTCTTTCCTGCTGTTGTCAAAATTAAGCATTCATTATTCATGTAGGATACAAAAGAAATTAAAAGTAAAATGAGAGGGAAATATTAGAATAATTTTATTGTATATATTTAAGTAAGCATAAAAAACAGTCTTTCTCAAATATACTTAAGAAAGTTACATGAAGGAATAACTCTTACTCTATCCAAATAGTATTTTATCTTATCATGTGCCATATATTCAAAGTTTTCTCTTTTTTCTCCTTCAACTTTCTTTTTTTTTCTTTCTTTTTGATTGTTTGCTTTGTTTTTAGGCTTATTGAACCATAAAGAAAAGGAAATAAGAAAATGGTCTTGCTGTTATAAAATGCTTCTCATCTTGGTTTCAAAGCCTTCTGATTTTCTGCTTTTTCTCTAAACTCACATTCGTGATACTGCATACAATACTATGTAAATGCTCCAATTTTGAAAATGTTCATGTTAACGCATATATATGGATTTGGAAAAATAGTGCTGACGATCCTATATGAAGGGCAGCAAAGGAGACACAGATGTATAGAACAGACTTTTGGACTAGCGGGAGAAGGTGAGGGTGGGTTGATTTGAGAGAATAGAATTGAATCATATATATTATCATATGTGAAATAGATCACCAGTGCAAGTTTAATGCATGAAGCAAGGTACCCAAAGTCAGTGCTGTGGGACAATTCTATCAAGGGGATAGAGTGGGGAGGGAGGTGGGAGAGTGTTCAGGATTGGGGGGACTGTCTTCAATGAAGGAGACTCGAGTTTGATACCTGGGTTAAGATCCCCTGGAGAAAGAAATGGCATCCCACTCCAGTATTTGTGACGGACAGAGGAGACTAGTGGGCTACAGTTTGTGGGGTCCCAAGAGTCAGATATAACTTAGCAACTAAACCACCAACCATCACCAAACTTTGAGGCCCACACACAATATCTAGAAGCCATAAAATGCTTTGAATATTCTTTCTTATTTTTTTGAAACCATCTGTCATCTTTGTAACATCTTCTCTTGGAAGAATATCACCAATGTAATGGTATTTTTCTTCTTATGTATGTGTGCTTAGTCACTCAGTTGTGTCTGACTCTTTGTGACCCCATGGGCTGTAGCCTGCCAGGCTCCTCTGTCCGTGGGGATTCTCCAGGCAAGAACACTGGATTGGGTTTCCATGCCCTCTTCCAAGTTATCTTCCCCAACCAGGGATTGAACCCAGGTCTCCCACATTACAGGAAGATTCTATACTGTCTCAGCCACAGGGAAGCCCAAGTATACTGGAACGGGTAACCTATCCCTTTTCGAGGGGATCTTCCTGGCCCAGGAATCAAACTAGGGTCTCCTGTATTACAGGTAGATTCTTTACCAGCCAAGCTGCCTCGGAAGCCCTTCTCCTCTTATAATTAATACATAAATTATAGTTGCTCTGCTGTGCTCAGTTGTGCCCAACTCTTTGCAACTCTGTGGGCTGTAGCCCTGCCTGGCTTCTCTGTTCATGGATTTTCCCAGGCAAGAACGTTGGAGTGGGTGGCCTTTCCTTCTCCAAAATCATAGTTAGGAATTAGGTAATTCCAATGATCTCCTAGCATATTATAAAACATTTAAATTAACTAATAAGATACAATAATATAGTTAGTGAATTACAGGTTGAGAATTTTATTACCTTTTCTACTTTCTGCTTTTTATTTTTAATTTGTTCTTCACCTTCAGGTTTTATTGAAGTGTAACTGACAAATAAAGTGTTATCATTTGACATATGCATACACTGTGAAATTAATCAGCACATTGATCACCTTACACGACTACCTTTTTTGTGTTTGTAATGAGAATGCTTAGGATTCACTCTCAGTGAATACCAAGTATACACCCCAATATTATTAGTCTCAGTCATTAGTAGGTTATAGTTACATTGTTGTTATTTAGTCTTTAAGTCATGTCCAGCTCTTTTGTGACCCCCTGGACTAGAGCCTGCCAGGCTCCTCTTTCCATAAGATTTCTCAGGCAAGAATACTGGAGTGTGTTGCTGTTTCCTTCTCCGGGGGATCTTTCCAACCCAGGGATCGAACCCATGTCTCCAGCATTGGCAGGTGTACTCTTTACCACTGAGCTACCTGGGAAGTCCGACAGATACATTAGATCCATAGAACTTATTCAGTTTATAACTGAAGACTTGTACTTTTTGTCTAAAATCTCCCAGTTTCCACCAACTCTCAACTTCTGATAGCTACCATTTTATTCTCCATTTTTGCAAGTTCCACTTTTTTTTTAATTCTTATTTTTCCTTATTCTAACAACTTCTGGAAATATGAGTGAAGATTTTAAGCTAATGCTAGTCTAAAGTTAGTCTGAATAACATCTCACTGGCAATTTATAAAATGAAAAAGTGAAAGAATGCTATACTTAGAAATTCTGATATTTGATATATGATATAGCTCTTAAAGTTGCAGTATCTGACTTGCCAAATGACTGTCTTAGTGTCATGCACATAATTTGTTGGAAGGTCAGGTCTAGAAGAGGAATCTTATGATTATGGGTATGAAGCACTTTCTACTATAATAAACTCCTATTATTGCTGAAGTTATGGCTGAAATTATAGACTAAAATAAAGTTTAATCACATTATGGAAATTAGATAATTTACCTGCAAGCCAAGGAAACTCTGAATCAAACTATACTTAAAAATAGACCATAAGTAATCTCACATAATTAGATTTTAGGAATAGTCAAGAAGCGGGGGGTTCAATAAGGAGATCAACAGTGATTTCCTGTCTCTGCTCCTGTCTTCAAGGTCACTCATCATAGGGTCTGAAAATACAACAACTACATGTATAAAACCCAGATGTTAGAAGGTCTGGATGAGGTCATTCCCTTTTACATACATCCTATATGCAGGTGAGGACAATTTTCCCTGGAAAGAATTCCACCCTTACTTCAGACACCAGCATACAGTGACACACTCAGGGCTATAAGAACCCTGCCCCCAAAATGGGATGGGATTGACTTACTTAGACAAAACATCTGTGATGAGTAAAACCAAAGAAACTGGTCATACACACACCCAACAGTGACTAGATAATCCCCGGCCATCAGTGCTTCTGGTCACAGCTGCCCAAACCTGAGTTATAATTCTCCATTTAGGTGTCTGCTTTCCTTGTGCAAAAACCAATTGCCTTCCTTGCTGTGTACAGGCTTTCCGTAGTTGTGGTTCCTGATGGCTACTCTCTAGTTGCAGTGCTTGGGCTTCTCATTGCATTACTTGGGCTTTTTTTGTTGCAGAACATAGGCTCTAGGGCACACAGGCTTCAGTAGTTGTGACTCACAAGCATAGTTGCTCCACATCATGAGGGATCTTCCCGAACCAGGGATTGAACCTGTAACTCTTGCATTAGCAGGCAGAGTCTTTACCACTGGGCCACCAGGAAATCCACAAATTATCATTTTATTGTGAAGCAGTGTTAATACAGTTTAGTCAAAATATGTTGATGAGAATAGGTCTGTTTTTCAAAGCATGTTTTCCCTAACTTCGTCTAGTGTAGTCCTTACGTGAAAGTTAGCTCTGCTGCTATGACCAGTTCTGAGCCTATACCAGTGTCAGAGCACTAACTTTTGTTGTGTGTTATATATTTTCTGAAGCCAGTCACTGAATTCATCGAGTGGACTTTTTTTTTTTTTTAATGTCAGGCTTCCTAAAAAATGAGGAGCCAGAAGGGATCCCATTGATTTACCAACTGTGCCAAAGTCCGTTTAAGGCAGAATGGCACGTGCTGTGACAACGGAAATGACGAATGAATATGTGCTGAAGGAACATCACCAGTGAAGATGAGTGAAGAAAGGGACAGAGGTACAGGAACTGACCAAAATCAAGGTAAATGCGACATTACAAATGACAGTGAAATGTATAGCATGTGTGTGTATAATGCCTTGAGTTAGGTGAAAGTGATGCTTATAAGACTAATGGATTTTTGGGATAATTTCTGAAATTTTACACAAATTCAATATCATCAAGTGTTTTGAAACCAAAGAGTAAATCACTCATTTTATAATATTTACATCACCCTATATATAGTGGTGGAGAGAGCATTTTTTTCTGACTAGGCTGAGAAAATATTGCTTTTCTGTTTTCCAATCTAAATAAGAATGCATATGTATACATACACATAGCAACATGCTGCAAAGCCAAATATTAACCATATAAGGTTAATTTTTGCTAGCCCACACTCAGATATAATAATAATATTTATTAATACTAATGGGATGCAGATCTTCACAGGTAGAATTTTTCTCATGAGCATTCAGGATGCAGTCCTCAAAGTCCTCTTCACATTTCAGACCAGCAGAGCCCAGACTACACAAACAAGAGAAATCATCAATGACTGTAAGTAACAGAAAGAGGAACTTTACACATTCTTTTAATCATGGTGTAGGTAAGTTTAATTACTCTAAAGAATGGTGTATTCATCTAAATCCATGTCTCTTTTAACCAAAAAGAGTGGTGAGTTTTTATATTTTGTATTCAATTACAAAATCATTTACAACATTTTCTAAGTAACTATGTTGTTCAGTTTTATTAACACAAAAACTTGAATTATTTGAAATAAGAACAATCACAATGAACATGTGGTAACAATTTGCAAAACAACAATAAGAAATATCCAGTTTTCTTTCTCTCCATTTATTTTGCTGTGTGAGTAAACAGTATCTATGATAAATAGGTCACTTTTGTATCAACTACATTTTTCCAAATTGCTTTAACAAACAAGAAGTTAAGTGGTTTGCAAAGTTCTTTGTGTGACAGGATACATTAAAGTGCATGGTGATCTGAAAGTTGACATAGAACTACTAAGTCTTAGTTAAAGGAGTTTTTACATTTCACCATAGTCTTTTATTTTTTTATTTTTATTTTTTTTTCATTTATTTTTATTAGTTGGAGGCTAATTACTTTACAATATTGTAGTGGGTTTTGTCATACATTGACAAGAATTAGCCATGGATTTACATGTATTCCCCATCCCAATCCCTCCTCCCACCTCCCTCTCTACCCAATCCCTCTGGGTCTTCCCAGTGCACCAGGCCCGAGCACTTGTCTCATGCATCCAACCTGGGCTGGTGATCTGTTTCACTATAGGTAATATACATGTTTCAATGCTGTTCTCTCAAAACATCCCACCCTCGCCTTCTCCCACAGAGTCCAAAAGTCTGTTCTGTAATTCTGTGTCTCTTTTTCTGTTTTGCATATAGGGTTATCGTTACCATCTTTCTAAATTCCATATATATGTGTTAGTATGCTGTAATGGTCTTTATCTTTCTGGCTTACTTCACTCTGTATAATGGGCTCCAGTTTCATCCATCTCATTAGAACTGATTCAAATGAATTCTTTCTAAAGGCTGAGTAATATTCCATGGTGTATGTGTACCACAGCTTCCTTATCCATTCGTCTGCTGATGGGCATCTAGGTTGCTTCCATGTCTTGGCTATGATAAAGAGTGTTCCGATGAACATTGGGGTGCACGTGTCTCTTTCAGATCTGGTTTCCTCAGCGTGTATGTCCAGAAGTGGTATTGATGGGTCATATGGCAGAAACCATAATCTTTTAAACATAATAATCAAAATACATCCTTCGTTTTACCATTAATGATGGGAAAAATAGGCTCTGAAGTGTATCAAGGACATGATGACAGCTTGGTCGAGGTTGGAGCAGGCTGAATTGAAACTCATCTCTATCCCTGAGACCCGCCACGTGGTCTCACTGCCTCTGTGCCCGTACCTGATCCGACACTCATTAACCATGTAGGTCTTAGGTGGAAACAGCTTTGTCAATGCATTGTGGATCTTTATGTCATGTATATAGTATATTTAATATCCACAATGTATTTAAGGGGTGTTTGTATATATGTTCTCATTTTTTTTTTTTTTCCATTGAAACAGATAGCTAGAAAACTTTAGGGACAAGTGTGTGTGGCAGTTGCTCAGTTGTGTCCGACTCTTTGTGACATCATGTACTATAGCCCACCAGGCTCCTCTGTCCATTGAATTCTCCAGGCAAGAATACTGGAGTGGATTGTCATTTCCTACTCCAGGGCATCTTCCTGATCTAGGTAATGAACCCAGGTCTCCTGACTGCAGGCAGATTATTTACCCTTTGAGCCACCAGGGAAACCTATATATCATATATATGGAATTAGATATATTAAAAAAATTAAAACCAAATGTAATACAATATGTAATTAAGACACTGGGGTATCATTAATTATACTGATATTATAAAAAAGTTCATGATTACAAGTCATGTTGAATACTGATGAAAATTGGCAAGTAACAAAAAGCTAGAGTCAAACTAATGTCACTATAGCTGAAGATGTTCACTGTGTAGATAAATGATAAGTCACTTTAAGGAAAATTTGCATCAAATGATAAATTGGAATTAACAGAAGTTCTGAAAAACAGAATTTGCTCTCTGAATGTTGACTAGAAATGAGCTATAGGCCCACTGAGAAACTGGAGAATTAAATTGGATACTATGGGGAAAATAAACAAATATAATTTTTTTAAAATTTAAAACAAAGAAACTATTTTTTTGATCATATCTAATTTGTTAACTATGTCATATATGATAATTAATCACTATTTTATCAGAAAATACTTTTAAAACATACTATCTTATTTTGTTGCTGCTATTTTTACCAGAAAGTACAGTAATTGTATTTGTATAAATCTTTCTTTATAAATATCTGTACTACTATTTTGAATTGAAAATGTTGTCAGATGAGTTTTCTATTAATTTGTATATATTATTCATTTCATACTTAAATAAACATGAAATATTATACTTTAGTTGTGCTGCATTAAAGTTTCTGATTATATAAAATGTTGTGATTAAAATCCGGAATTGACTAACTTAGTAACGTATTGCCAATGTGGTGAATACCCACACAATATTTGAAAGTTAAAAATTCACATATACATTTCACATTACATATGCTAAGAATAGTTTTGTACATATAGTCATATAATACATGTTACTAAAGTGAATTAAAAAATTTGGCTTCTCAATCTATTTTATTTTTGAGAAAATACTAAGAATACAATGTCTTTGTTATGCTGCTATCAATTTACATGTACAATCTAATTTTAAAAAATGTTTTAGTCCTCTAGAAGTTAAGTCTTTCTGGATAAAGTCCAAAATATATGGATAATTTTGTTGCAAACCATATCAATATATCAGGTATCCAAAATTTATATTACATACATTTACATTTCTCCGAGCATTTAATAGCTAGCATTACACTGTAAGTACTATATTCTGACATTGTATTTTATTATAGTACAAAAGTTAAAAATTAAAATATTTAAAGAGACCATATAAAATTTTATATATATTTATGCCATCAGATGAACTGTACAAAAAAAATCTTCACAACCCAGATAAACCCAGATCACTCACCTAGAACGAGACATCCTGGAATGTGAAGTCAAGTGGACCTTAGGAAGCATCACTATGAACAAAGCTAGTGGAGGTGATGGAATTCCAGTTGAGCTATTTCAAATCCTGAAAGATGATGCTGTGAAAGTGCTGCACTCAATATGCTGGCAAATTTGGAAAACTCAGCAGTGGCCACAGGACTGGAAAATGTCAGTTTTCAGTCCAATCCCAAAGAAAGGCAATGCCAAAGAATGTTCAAACTATGGCACAATAGCACTCATCTCACACGCTCATAAAGTAATGCTTAAAATTCTCCAAGCCAGGCTTCAGTAACATGTGAACCGTGAATTTCCAGATGTTCAAGCCCCTTTTAGAAACGGCAATGGAATCAGAGAGCAAAGTGCCAAAATCAGCTGGATCATTGAAAAAGTAAGAGAGTTCCAGAAAAAAAAAACATATATTTCTGCTTTATTGACTATGCCAAAGTCTTTGACTGTGTGGATCACAATAAACTGTGGAAAATCCTGAAAGAGATGGTCATACAGACCACCTGACTTGCCTCTTGAGAAACCTGTATGCAGGTCAGGAAGCAACAGTTAGAACTGGACATGGAACAACAGTCTGGTTCCAAATAGGAAAAGGAGCACGTCAAGGCTGTATATTGTCACTCTACTTATTTAACTTATATGCAGAGTATATCACGAGAAACGCTGGGCTGGGGGAAGCACAAGCTGGAAGCAAGATTTCTGGGAGAAGTATCAATAACCTCAGATATGCAGACACCACCACCCTTATTGCAGAAAGTGAAGAAGAACTAAAGAGCTTCTTAATGAAAGTGAAAGAGGAGAGTAAAAAAGTTGGCTTAAAGCAAAACATTCAGAAAACTAAGATCATGACATCTGGTCCCATCACTTCATGGCAGATAGATGGAGAAACAGTGGAAACAGTGGCTGACTATATTTTGGGGGGTGCCAAAATCACTGCAGATGGTGATTGCAGCCATGAAATTAAAAGGCACGTACTCCTTGGAAAGTAAGTTATTACCAACCTTGACAGAATATTAAAAAGCAGAGATATTACTTTGCCAACAATGGTCCATCTAGTCAAGGCTTTGGTTTTTCCAGGGGTCATGTATGGATGTGAGAGTTGGACTGTAAAGAAAGCTGAGTGCCAAAGAATTGATGTTTTTGAACTGTGGTGTTGGAGAAGACTCTTGAGAGTCCCTTGGACTGCATGGAGATCCACCCAGTCCATCCTAAAGGAGATCAGTCCTGGGTGTTCACTGAAAGGACTGATTTTGAAGCTGAAACTCCAATACTTTGGCCACCTGACACAAAGAGCTGACTCATTGGAAAAGACCCTGATGCTGGGAAAGATTGAGGGCAGGAGAAGAAGGGGACGACAGAGGATGAGACAGTTGGATGGCATCACCGACTCAGTTGACATGGATTTGGGTGGACTCCGGGAGTTGATGATGGACAGGGAGGCCTGGCGTGATGCAGTTCATGGGGTCGCAAAGAGTCAAACATGACTGAGTGACTGAACTGAACTGAACTGAAGGCCATCAGAACAAACAAGTGGTCATATGTAACCACATAGTACTCTGATACTAGGGCTACCTAGATCTATAAAAGTCTGCTGGTCTCCCTCTCAGGCATACAATACATATCGTCCTTGTTTCTGGTGAACCCCACAAATTTGAAAGCCACTCCTAGTATCTCCAATTACCTTTGGATTTGAACTCAGAAATAAGATAACTGTAACTTATTCAAGGTTATTTGAGAATTTCACATATTTTAAAACACAATCTTTTAAGTACCAAAGTCTGAAAAACAAAAAAGGAAAAAAAAAGATAATAATGTCAATTTAAATCAGAAGCAGTAGACATAAATCACAGTAGGATCCTCTATGACACACCTCCCAGAATATTGGAAATAAAAGCAAAAATAAACAAATGGGACCTATGAAACTTAAAAGCTTTTGCACAAGAAAGGAAACTATAAACAAGGTGAAAAGACAGCCCTCAGATTGGGAGAAAATAATAGCAAATGAAGCAACAGACAAAGGATTAATCTCAAAAATATACAAGCAACTCCTGCAGCTCAATTCCAGAAAAATAAATGACCCAGTCAAAAAATGGGCCAAAGAACTAAACAGACATTTCTCCAAAGAAGACATACAGATGGCTGACAAACACATGAAAAGATGTTCAACATCACTCATTCTCAGAGAAATGCAAATCAAAACCACAATGAGGTACCATTACACGCCAGTCAGGATGGCTGCTATCCAAAAGTCTACAAGCAATAAATGCTGGAGAGGGTGTGGAGAAAAGGGAACCCTCTTATACTGTTGGTGGGAATGCAAACTAGTACAGCCACTATGGAGAACAGTGTGGAGATTTCTTAAAAACCTGGAAATAGAACTGCCATATGACCCAGCAATCCCACTTCTGGGCATACACACTGAGGAAAGTAGATCTGAAAGAGACATTTGCACCCCGATGTTCATTGCAGCACTGTTTATAATAGCCAGGACATGGAAGCAACCTAGATGCCCATCAGCAGATGAATGGATAAGGAAGCTGTGGTACATATACACCATGGAATATTACTCAGCCACTAAAAAGAATTCATTTGAATCAGTTCTAATGAGATGGATGAAACTGGAGCCCATTATACAGAATGAAGTAAGCCAGAAAGATAAAGACCAATACAGTATACTAACACATATATATGGAATTTAGAAAGATTGTAACAATAACCCTATATGCAAAACAGAAAAAGAGACACAGACATATAGAACAGACTTTTGGACTCTGTGGGAGAAGGCGAGGGTGGGATGTTTTGAGAGAACAGCATTGAAACATGTATATTATCTAGGGTGAAACAAATCATCAGCCCAGGTTGGATGCATGAGACAAGTTCTCGGGCCTGGTGCACTGGGAAGACCCAGAGGGATCGGGTGGAGAGGGAGGTGGGAGGGGGGATCGGGATCGGGAACACATGTAAATCCATGGCTGATTCATGTCAATGTATGACAAAAACCACTACAATATTGTAAAGTAATTAGCCTCCAACTAATAAAAATAAATTAGAAAAAAAAATTTAAAAAAAATCAGAATCAATAAAGAGGTGGCCCATAGCCCCAAATATACTTGTATAGATAAGACAACATTGGAACAACTAATTCCATGTTAATATCTATGTAGATACTCCAGTTTGCTAGGGCCCCATGACTATCTATTATTTTAAACCCAGGCTGCCCTACTCAGTTTAAAGAAAAATGCACTTCTTAAGGACATGTATTTGTAGATAATTGGCTTAAAAACTATAACTTCAGTTAAATGATACCATTCCAAAACGAAGTAATTTCTGTCAAAATGTATTTTCACACATTACATTTTTTTAACCATTTATTCATTTACTGAGGGATCATATAAAAATTGTAAAAATATATTTTAAAGGAGGTAAAATAAGATGGACCTTTTTTTCCCCCAACTCTTTCTAACTCACTCTCTTTTCTTATTTTCCTCTTTCCATGGCTTTTAGCCACATCCCTGGTCACAGGGTTATTTCATGCCCTAATTTTTGTGTATCTTAACAAACATTATCCATTTTATGCATGCTCTTCCACAGAAAATTTCATAGTCTGATAGTTAATATTTATCTCTTTTTTTTTTCTTTTTCCCCTTTCCTTCTGTCTACTTTTGCTCCTTTTCTCCCTGACTCCTTCTTTTTGCTCTTTAACTTTACATTCTTTCAGTAATACATATTTCAGTAGTACGAAGTGTCTGTGTGTAGTTAATAAGTTAGCTAAAATAATTTAAAAATCATTTTAAGTAGAGTGCTTTCCCATATCAACAAATAAATACTTTTTGCCAAAAAAATACATTCAGATGACTAAAAACACACACAAAAAGGTGCTCAACATCACTCATTATTAAAGAAATGCAAATGAAAACTACAATGAGGTATCATTTCACACCAGTTAGAATGGTCATCATCAAAAAGTCTACAAATAATAAATGCTGGAGAAGGTGTGGAGAAAGGAAACACTCTTAAACTGTTGTTAGGAATATAAATTGATATAGCCACGATGGAGAACAATATAGAGGTTCCTTAAAAAATCAGGAATAAAAATATCATAAGACCCAGAAATCCCACTACTAGGGATATACTCTAAGGAAGTTATATTTGAAAAAAACACTTGCACCCCAATGTTTGTTACAAAACTATTTACAATACCTAGGACACGGAAGCAATCTAGATGGCCATCGACAGATAAGTGGATAAGGAAGTTGTGGTACATATATCAGGGCAGCAAAGGAGACACAGACATAAAGAATAGATTTTTGAACACAGTAGGGAAAGTAGATGCTGAGATGATTTGAGACAATAGCATTGAAACATATACATTACCATATGTAAAACAGATAACCAATGGGAGTTTGATGAATGACTCAGAGCGCCCAAAGCCTGTGCTCTGTGACAACCTAGAGGGGTGGGATGGGGAGATGGGTCGGGGGTGATGGTTCAAGAGTTTGGGGACATATGCATACTTATGGCCAATTCATGTTGATGCATGACAAAAGCCATCCATTATTATAAAATAATTATCCTCTGATTAAATTTTTTAATAAAGAGTTTTAACTCTGACACCAGAACATAGAAGTCATGTTTTGTTAAATTTTATCATTTGCTACTATTATGAGTCACAAAAATATAAATTCATTTACCAGAATCAGTGTGTTTTGTGAAAATCATTGCCTCTGCTTCTGATATTGAAGGCAGGATTAGTCACTAGATAGCCAGGGTTGCATCCTGATCTATTCCATTCCTCCATCAGACCTTAAGCTGACTGCATTACAAGAATCGCTGTGGCTGAATGAGCACAAGGTGATAGTCAGGTCCATGCAGGCGGGACTGACAGTGAGCTCATAGCAGGACCTGAGAAGTCCTGCCACACTGTCACTGGCACCCAAGGGAAAGTGATCCCAGACCCACTTTATCTCTACAAACAGCTCCATTCTCACAAGGATTACTAGCCTCACAAGGTCCAAACTTACTGTGTGAACTTCAAAGGGAAGAATCAGAGTGTCAGTGTTTATCCAGTGAACAAATCTCCCCCAAACTGCTGTCATTTACTGGCATATTTCTGCATAAACACATTCAATTTAGTCTCTAGGCAATGACATAACTCTCTTCCACATTATCACTGTGATTCTCTCTCTCTCTACATTACAATTTAAGAAAGAAATGCTATTTATTATTTCTATGCTTCATCTAACAAAGTACCAACAGTCAGCAATCTTAAATGATAGTATTTTTAAAAATACTATTTTTTCCTGTACTTCTCACCTCTTGTTCAATAATGTTCTCTGAAGACATTGCAATTAAGAAACTACATTATCAATGCTCTGATGCTGATGCTTCCTTATGTTTTTTTTTTTTTCCAGGTACCCTAGAGATTGTAATCATGATAAGCTTTGTTTGATAGATTTCTTGCAATTATCAAAACAAATAAATGATGAAAAATATTATTGAAATAAGCCTTCAATTTTAAGAGTAACATCTCAGTCTTGAAGCTAAATTTTAATTTTTACTCATAAAATACAGTAAACAAATGGTTGTGATTGGGTGAAATGCACACAAGTATTTGGAGATAAGAAATAAGTTGACTTAACCCAAGGGAATCCTTAATAAACAAAAGTGAGGCAAAACATCATCAAAACTAAATCATTTTCAAGTGTCAGTTTTCCAATCACAGTTGAAATATGTGGATATTAGCTACTTGGAAAGTATTTAAGTAATAACATATATTTAAATGATGCATTTATATCTACATGCATTTACATATATTCTAAAAATGTCTTGCTGAATACCTTAGAGAAGAGAATGTTCAATAATCACTATGTCCTTTAACTTCTCAGGTTTTATCAGTAATTTCACAACTATAGGGATCAGGCATAACAAAAAATTAGAATATGGGATACTGTTTCCAAATTTTGAAAGTACAGTGGCACTTAGAAAAACTTTAAAACCTCAGAATCCCTATGGTAGTCCCAAAGGGCTCTAGAAATTACCGAGGACAATGATCTACATACAGTGAAAGAGCCCAAATGATAGTTAATGTCCAAAAAATAAGAGCAATAGAAACTGTATCAAGTTGAATAGAAGTATTTCAAGTTTCCAAGGACATTAAAAAAAAAAAAAAAAAAAAGGTAAAAATACAATACTACTTCCACCTACCATAGAAATAAAGATTTCCTTTAAAAAAATCCATTAAGTGGATATTTTTTTGCAAGATTTATGGTAAGTAATATGGTTAATTCAATTACAAACAAGGCCTTTTCTTTGTCTTTAAGCCATTATGAAATTCTAGTGCCTTGTAAATTATACATTTCTGGACACTATTTTATAATAATGGAAGTATTTTAGTATTTTTTCTTATAAAATAAGATAAATGGTTTTGAATGAATATCTGCCAGAAACACATGAAAAAATGAATTATCCTTAACAAGTTTTCATGCATACTTTTTTTTTTTCCTAATTATATAGTTTGCACCCCAGTGGATTGTAGCCTTCAAGGCTCCTCTGTCCATGGAATTTTCCAGGCCAGAATACTGGGGCAGGTTGCCATTCCCTCCTCCAGGGTATCTTCCCAACCCAGGGATCAAACCCATGTCTCCTGCCTCTCCTGCATTGGCAGGCGGATTCATTACTACTCTACCACCTGGAAAGTCCTTTGCAGAGGTAAACAATTTTTCTAATTACTACTTCTAAATATTTAATTGTGAGGAAAGGTATTTTGCTTTGCTAGTATAACGTTAACTTAGCTTGTCTCTTTCATAAATAATTTCATGCATATAATCCATTAGATTGCTGACAATAATTCTTATTCATATTTGAGAAAATGACCACTACAAGAATCTCTTTTACAGGATATGCATGAGTTCACTGCACCCTTAATTCCATGCTGACTTGTATATTACTTATACAGATGCTAAATGAGTACGTGCCCATGGGACATAAATGTGACCAGAAGTATGGTAGGTATTGAAGTTATAAACAATGAGCGGCTTAAATAGGGAGTAATCAGTGCAGCGTCATAACAGGACCCATGGTCAGTTTCTCATGCTGAAGAGTCACATGGTGACTTCCATTCTGTGGTGGTAGAACCTTAGTGAGCACCCCGAGATCCCCACCCTTAGCTTACTTGTCTTGTTTGCTGAATCATCTCCCATTAAGTGTGAGTGAGATTTTCCAGTGTGATAGAGCATCACTCCCATGATTATATTGGATTAAATTGGGGAAAGGATTTGTGGATATAACCACAGTCACCTAATCAGATGACTTGGAGTTAATTAAGAGAGAGATTACTTTGGGTGAATGTTACCAAATCAGGGAAGATTTTAAAAGAAATCAAAGGCATTCTGCTTGCTGGAAGGAACAAAATGAAGGCTGTAGGTTAGAGAGCACCATGTGGCAGGGAAGGGTAGTGACTCCTAGGACCTGAGAACCTCCAGGTAGACATCCAGTCAGAAAGTGAGACCAGAGCACTAAATCCACAAGAACCTAATTTCTACCAACAACCAGTGAGTTTGGGGGAGTAACCTGTGCCTCTGGTCAGCTGACAGCCCTGACAGACAGTTGGCTCCAGCCCTGTGGGACCAGGGGCAGAAAACTGTGAAGTCACAACCAGATTCCTGACCTGCAGACATCATATGACAAATGTGAGTTCTAACTGCTAAGTTTGTGAAAACTTGTTATACACACAGAAAACAAATGCAATCAAGTAAAAGGGTGGCTAAAGCATCATAACTGGCAATAGAAAGCTTCCTGAAGAGAAATATTGGATGGACCTAGAGATTATCATACTGAGTGAAGTGAATCAGACAGATAAAGAGAATATCATATATCTTTTATATGTGAAATCTAAAAAAAAAAACTATGGTTACCAGGGGGGATAGGGAGGAGAGATAAATTGGGAGATTGGGACTTACATACACACACACATACACTACTATGTATAAAACAGATAACTAATAAGGTAATAAGAACCTACTGTATAGCACAAAGAACTCTATTCAACACTCTGTAATGACCTATGTGAGAAAGGAATCTAAAGAATGGATATATGTTTGTGAATAACTGATTCACTTTGCTGGATACCTGAAATTAACACAACATTCTAAATCAGCTATATTCTAATCATTTTTTTTAAGTCTTAAAAAAGTGACATACATTATCAAGACAGTCTTGTGAAACAGAGGAATGGGAAGGGAATTCTATAAGAGATGAAGATTAGAAGAAAGGAAGTCCAGGAAATTGAAATCCAAGAGGTCTCAGGCAAAACAAATCAAGAAGTAAATGCTTTACCATATTTCATTAATTATAAGAGGGCACTTATTGTAAGAAACTTTAAGGGTAGTGTAATAAGCTGAATAATATCTCCTCACAAAGGTATCTGGAATTTAATTCTTGGAGTCTGTGAATATTATCTTATCTGATAAACATTGATATGCAGGTGTGGTTAAAATAAGCTCTTGATATGTTGAAATTATGCTGGTTTACCAGGTAGGTCCTGAAAGTAATGACAAGACTTATCCAAAAGAGGGGCAAGATATTCAGTTCATTTCAGTTCAGTCGCTCAGTAATGTCCAACTCCTTGTGACCCCATGGACTGCAGCACAAGGCCTACTTATTCATCACCAACTCCTGGAGTTTACTTAAACTCATGTCCATTGAGTCAGTAATTCCATCCAACCATCTCATTCTCTGTATCTCCTTCTGCCTTCAATATTTCCCAGCATCAAGGTCTTTTCAAAAGAATCAGTTCTTTGCACCAGGTGGCCAAAATTTCAGATTCAGCATCAGTCTTTCCAAAGAACACTCAGGACTGATCTCTCTAAGATGGACTGGTTGGATCTCCTTTCAGTCCAAGGGACTCTCAAGAGTCTTCTCCAACACCACAGTTCAAAATCATCAATTCTTTGGCACTCAGATTTCTTTATAGTCCATACACACACATCCATACATGTCTACTCTCACATCCATACATGTCTACTGGAAAAACCATAGCCTTGAATAGATGGATCTTTGTTGGCAAAGTAACATCTCTGATTTTACTATGTTGTGTAGGTGGTCATAAATTTTCTTCCAACGAGTAAGCATCTTTTAATTTCATGGCAGAAGTCACCATCTGCAGTGATTTTGGAGCCCAGAAAAATAAAATCTGCCACTGTTTCCACTGTTTTCCCATCTATTTGCCGTGAAGTGATGGAGCCAGATGCCATGATCTTAGTTTTCTGAATGTTTAGCTTTATGCCAACTTTTTCACTCTCCTCTTTCACTTTCACCAAGAGGCTCTTTAGTTCTTCTTCAGCTTTCTGCCATAAGGGTGGTGTCATATGTATATCTGAGGTTATTGACATTTCTCCCAGCAATCTTGACTCCAGCTTGTGCTTCCTCCAGCCGAGAGTTTCTCATGATGTGCTCTTCATATAAACTAAATAAGCAGGGTGACAATATATAGCCTTGACATACTCCTTTTCTGTTTTGGAACCAGTCTGTTTTTCCATGTCCAGTTCTAACTGTTGCTTCCTGGCCTGCATACAGAGAGCAAGATATTGGAAGAAGAATAAGAAGATGATGAAAGCAAGAGGTTGGGCTGATACCAGGAAGGTATCTCCACCAAGTTTAGGGAGCATCCAATGCCTAAGAGAGCAAGAAAAGGAAGGCTTCAGAGGAGCATAGCCCTTGCAAAAACTTTGTTGTAAACTTCTGGTCACTAGTACAAAGCAGGACATTTGTACTATCTTAAGTTTGTGACAATTCGTTACAGCACCCGAAGGAAACTAATACAAATGTGCAAAGGAGCAAAGATTACCAGTTAAATTCTGACAAAATGATTAATATATCTTTAGCATAAAAATGCACTTCAGGATCAAATTTGTTATTGTTCAGTTCAGTTCAGTCCATCAGTCATGTCCGACTCTTTGCAACCCCATGAACTGAGGCATGCCAGGCCTCCCTGTCCATCACCAAAGCCTGTAGTTCACACAAACCCATGTCCACTGAGTCAGTGATGCCATCCAACAATCTCATCCTCTGTCGTCCTATTCTCTCCCTGCCCTCAATCTTTCCCAGCAATAGGGTCTTTTCCAAATGAGTCAGGTTTTCACATCAGGTGGCCAAAGTACTGGAGCATCAACTGCAGCATCAGTTCTACCAATAAACATCCAGGACTGATCCCTTTTGGATGGACTGGTTGGATCTCCATGCAGTCCAAGGGACTCTTGAGTCTTCTCAAACAACACAGTCCAAAAGCATCAGTTCTTCGGTGCTCAACTTTCTTCACAGTTCAGCTCACACATCCATACATGACCACTGGAAAAACCATAGCATTGACCAGACGGACGTTTGTTGAAAAAGTAATGTCTCTGCTTTTTAACATGCTGTCTAGGTAGGTCACAACTTTCCTTCCAAGGATAAGCGTCCTTTAATTTCAAGGCTGCATTCACCATCTGCAGTGATTTTGGAGCCCCCCAAAATAAAGTCAGACTTCCACTGTTTCCCCATCTATTTGACATGAAGTGATGGGACCGGATCTTAGTTTTCTGAATGTTTGCTTTAAGCCAACTTTTTCACTCTCCTCTTTCACTTTCATTAAGAGGCTCGTTAGTTCTTCTTCAGCTTTCTGCCATAAGGTGGTGCCATCTGCACATCTAAGGTTATTGATATTTCTCCCATAAATCTTGATTCCAGCTTGTGCTTCCTCCAGCCCAGCATTTCTCATGATGTACTCTGCATAGAAGTTAAATAAGCAGGGTGACAATATACAGCCTTGACGTACTCCTTTTCCTATTTGGAGCCAGTCTGTTGTTCCATGTCCAGTTCTAACTGTTGCTTCCTGACCTGCGTACAGGTTTCTCAAGAAGCAGATCAGGTGGTCTGATATTCTGATATCTTTAAGAATTTTCCACAGTTTATTCTGATCCACACTGTCAAAGGCTTTGGCATGGTCAATAAAGCAGAAATATATGTTTTTTTCTGGAACTCTCTTCTTTTTCGATGATCCAGTGGATGTTGGCACTTTGATCTCTGGTTCCTCTGCCTTTTCTATAACCAGCTTTAACATCTGGAAGTCCATGGTTCACATATTACTGAACCCTGGCTTGTAGAATTTTAAGCATTACTTTACAAGCATGTGAGGTGAGTGCAATTATGCGGTAGTTTGAACATTCTTTGGCAATGACTTTCTTTGTGATTGAAACAAAAACTGACCTTTTCCACTCCTGTGGCCACTGCTGAGTTTAACAAGTTTCCTGGCATATTGAGTGCAGCACTTTCACATCGTCATCTTTCAGGATTTGAAATACCTCAACTGGAATTCCATCACCTCCACTAGCTTTGTTCATAGTGAAACTTCCTAAGGCCCACTTGACTTCACATTCCAGGATATCTGGCTCTAGATGAGTGATCACATCATCGTGTTTATCTAGATTGTGAAGATTTTTTTTTTTTTTGTACAGTTCTTCTGTGTATTATTGCCACCTCTTAATATCTTTTGCTTCTGTTAGGTCCCTACCATTTCTGCCATTTATTGAGACCATTTTTGCATAAAATGTTCCCTTGGTATCTATAATTTTCTTGAAAAGATCTCTAGTCTTTCCCATTCTGTTTTTTCCTTTATTTATTTGCATTGATCACTAAGGAAGGCTTTCTTTTCTCTCCTTGCTATTCTTAGGAACTCTGCATTCAAATGGGAATATCTTTCCTTTTCTCCTTTGGTTTTCAGTTCTCTTCTTTTACAGCTATTTGTAAGGCCTCCTCAGACAGCCATTTTGAGTTTTTGCATTTCTTTTCCATAGATCCCTGTCTCCTGTACAATGTCATGAACCTCCATCCATAGTTCTTCAGGCACTCTGTCTATCAGATCTAGTCTTTAAATCTATTTCTCACTTCCACTTTATAATCATAAGGGATTTTATTTATATCATACTTGAATGGTCTAGTGGTTTTCCCTACTTTTTTCAATTTAAGTCTGGATTTGGCTATAAGATTAAAAAAAAAAAAAAATGGTTTTAGAAAAGGCAGAGGAACCAGAGATCAAATTGCCATCTGTTGGATCATTGAAAAAGCAAGACAGTTCCAGAAAAACATCTCTTTATGCCTTATTGACTATGCCAAAGCCTTTGACTGTGTGGATCACAATAAACTGTGGAAAATTCTGAAAGAGAAGGGCATACCAACCACCTGACTTGCCTCTTGAGAAATCTATATGCAGGTCAGGAAGCAACAGTTAGAACTGGACATGGAACAACAGACTGGTTCCAAATAAGAAAAGGAGTATGTCAAGGCTGTATATTGTCACCCTGTTTATTTAACTTATATGAAGAGTACATCATGAGAAATGCTGGACTGGAGGAAGTGCAAGCTGAAATCAAGATTTCTGGGAGAAGTATCAATAACCTCAGATATGCAGATGACACCACCCTTATGGCAGAAAGTGAAGAAGAACTAAAAAGCTTCCTGATGAAAGTGAAAAAGGAGAGTGAAAAAGTTGGCTTAAAGCTCAACATTTAGAAAACTAAGATCATGGCATCTGGTCCCATCACTTCCTGGCACATAGATGGAGAAACAGTGGAAACAGTGTCAGACTTAATTTTGGGAGGCTCAAAAATCATTGCAGATGGTGACTTCAGCCATGAAATTAAAATACACTTACTTCTTGGAAGGAAGGTTTTGACCAACCTAGGTAACATATTAAAAAGCAGAGACACTATTTTGCCAACAGAACTGCGCGAAATCTAGTGCCAAGGCTAGTGGTTTTTGTCCAGGAGGTGCCGACGTATTGCGAGCGTGAAGAGTTGCAGTGTGAGAAAGGTGAGCATCCAATGAAGAAATTGAATGCTTTTGGAAACTGTGGTGTGTTTGGAAAGCACTCTTGAGAGGTCGCCCTAGGCTGGGACTGCAAGGAGATCCACTCAGTCCACCCTAAAGGAGATCATCCCCTGGATGTCATGATTGGAAGGACTGATGCTAGAAACGTCCAATACTGTTGGCCACCCCTCGTGTAAGAGTTGCTCATTGGAAAAAAACCTTGATCGGGAGGGATTGGGGGCACAGAGGAGGAGAGGGGACGACAGAGGATGGGTACGAGCTTGATGGCATCACCCATCGATGGAAATGAAGTTTGGGTAAACTCTGGAGTGTAGTATAATGGACAAGGGATGGGCTGGCGTCCTGTGAGTTCATGGGCGGTTCTCTAAAGAAGTCGGACGGCAACTGAGTGGACTGAAGCTGAACGTCCTTACTTGTCCTTTGCTTCTTTTACTTTTCCCTTCGCTGTTACAGCATATTTGTAAGCCTTCCTCATACATGACCATTTTTGCTTTTTGCATTTCTTTTTCTTGGGGTTGATCTTTATTTCTGTTTCCTAAATACAGATGTCATGAACCTGTTGTTCCCATTAGTTCCAGTTCAGGCACAGTCATATGTCTTCAAGATCTAGTCTCCATTAAAATCTTTTCTCACGTTTCACGTGTAATTCAGGAAGGGGTTTGAATTTAGTTGATAAACGCTGGCAATAGCCTAGTGGTTTTCCCCACTTTCTTCAATTTAAGTCTGAATTTGGCAATAAGGAGTTCATGATCTGAGCCACAGTCAGCTCCCCATCTTGTTTTTGCTGACTGTATAGAGCTTCTCCATCTTTGGCTGCAAAAGTATTGTAATTGCAATTTCAATTTCGGGTGTAGGGAGCCATCCTGATGATGGTCCACGTATACAGGTGCTTCTCTTATGTTGTTGGAAGGTATGTTTGTTGAATAGACCATGCATTCTCTTGGCAGAAACTCTTTAGCCTTTGCCCTGCTGATCATTCTGTTATTCCTAAGAATAAATTTGCCCTGTTTATTGCCAGGTGTTCCTTGACTTCCTACTTGTGTGCGCTTTCCAAGTCCCCTATAGATGAAAGAGAGGGGACATCTTTTTGTGGGGTGTTAGTTCTGATAGCGGTCTTTGTAGGTCTTATAGACGGGTTCGCAACTTTCCAGTTTCTCAGGTTGTACGTCGGGTGCAGGGTGATAGGACTTTGTATTAATCATGATAATGAAATGGCTTGTTGAAAACTGAAACACAGGAAGATCATTCTGTACGTTTTTTTTTTTTGTTTTTTGTTTTTTTTTTTTTAATTTTTTTATTAGTTGGAGGCTAATTACTTCACAACATTTCAGTGGGTTTTTGTCATACATTGATATGAATCAGCCATAGAGTTACACGTATTCCCCATCCCGATCCCCCCTCCCACCTCCCTCTCCACCCGATTCCTCTGGGTCTTCCCAGTGCACCAGGCCCGAGCACTTGTCTCATGCATCCCACCTGGGCTGGTGATCTGTTTCACCATAGATAGTGTACATGCTGTTCTTTTGAAACATCCCACCCTCACCTTCTCCCACAGAGTTCAAAAGTCTGTTCTGTATTTCTGTGTCTCTTTTTCTGTTTTGCATATAGGGTTATCGTTACCATCTTTCTAAATTCCCAAGTATATGTGTGTTAGTATGCTGTAAGTCTTTATCTTTCTGTTCTCATCTTCTGTATAAGGGGCTCCAGTTTCATCCATCTCATTAGGACTGGTTCAAATGAATTCTTTTTGACGGCTGAGTAAAATTCCATGGTGTATATGTACCACAGCTTCCTTATCCATTCATCTGCTGCATTCTGTCGTTTTTGAGATTGCATCCAAGTAGTGAATTTTGGACTCTTTTGTTGACCATGATGGCTACTCCATTACTTCTAAGGGATTCCTGCCCACAGTTGTAGATATAATGATCATCTGAGTTAAATTCACCCATTCCAGTCCATCTTAGTTCCGTGCTTCCTAGAATGTTGATATTCACTCTTGTCATCTCCTGTTTGACCACTTCCAATTTGCCTGGATTCATGGACCTAACATTCCAGGTTCATGCAATATTGCTCTTTACAGCATCAAACCTTGCTTCTATCACCAGTCCCATCCACAACTGGGTGTTGTTTTTGCTTTGGCTCATCCCTTCATTCTTTCTGGAGTTATTTCTCCACTGATCTCCAGTAGCATATTAGGCACCTACCAACCTGGGGAGTTCATCTTTCAGTGTCCTATGTTTTTGCCTTTTCATACTGTTCATGGGGTTCTCAAGGCAAGAATACCGAAGTGATAGTGTTATTGTTATTATATACAATATTAGCTAATATGTGATAAAATGAGAATGTGTTAAATAAACTTCACTAATTTGAAGTAAAATTTCTGTTATTTGAGGGATGAATAAATATTTTATGATGCAGAGGACTTGAATTTGCACACATTGAAAACACTGTTAAAACCTTAAAGTGCTCCTTAAAAAGTGGTGATGGAGTATACTTGGCCTTTTCATACTTAGAATCACATTGTATTTACGTTATATTTTTAACATATATGCTCTTTATTTTCCCCTGAGGTTTTATTATCTGAAAAGTCCTTTTGACATAATTTACAATTGAGGAACCAAGATAGTATACATTTTATTTGTGTACATCATTGATATGAAAAATTATAAACCTATTTCCACGAGTTTTCTTTTTATAACTATGCATACAATTTGAAACATCACAAATTATGAACTTTCCACTGAAATTGTAATGCTAGTAGAAATCTGCATGTTACTGGGTGTTTTACCTCTAGCTGAAATTTGCGTTAATCATTTAAGTCTGTTACTTTTGAGTTTATGCATCATTTTCAGGATCAAGTTCTTTAGACACTGTTAAACTTCCTAAAGTTTTTAAAAGGTCTGCTTTAAAAAGGTCTGCTTTTAAAAGGTCTAAGTGGATGTATTAATAGATGTTTATAAAAATGTGAAGAAGCTAAAGATAAGTCTTTTGAGTCTAGTGGATTGCATTTTAATTGATGGTGATTTAGATAAACTTAAAGGAAACTGATGTTTAAAGTTTTAAAGTGATAGCAGAATTCAGATATTTATAGAAATGTAACAATGTTATAAGTTAGTAAAAAACAGGTTAAGGGCTATCTTTCTGTCATATAGACGTCATATAGAAGGTGTAAGTGACAGTAATAAAGGCACAGTGTAAAGATAGGCACACTATAAAGATAAATTACATGGAAATCAACTCATCCAAATTTTGAAATCTGCAAAAGTAGGATTTCCTCCTCTTAAGGTTAAATATTTTTCACATATAAGCTATAATTTATTTATCTATTCATCATTCCACAGACACTTAAATTATTTCCATAATTTGGCTATTGTGAATAATGCTGCAGTGAACATGGTAGTAGAAATATCTTTCAAAAGTACTGATTTTATTTTCATTATATACCCAGAAGAGAATTGTTGGATCATATGATAGTTATATTTTTAGTTTTTAAAGAATCACCATTCTGTTTTCCTTCACGGAAATATGCCAGTTTACATTCCCACCACCAGTGCATAAGGATACATTTCATTTTCTCCATATTTTTGCCAATGCTTATTATCTTTTATTATTTTTGATAATTTCTATCTTAACAGGTGTGAGGTGCTATCTCATGGTTTTAATTTGCATTTCTCTGATGATGTGTAATGTTGAACACTTTTTTATGTATTCCTATTGACCATTTGTATGTCTTCTCTCTGCTTTCCACTTGGAAAACTTATATGCAGAGTACATCACACAAAGTGCCAGGCTGGATGAATTACAACCTGGAAGAGAAATATTAACAACCTAAGATATTCAGATGATACCACTCTAAGTGAAGAAAGTGAAGAGGAAATAAAGAGCCTCTTGATGAGGGTCAAACAGGAGAGTGAAAAAAGTTGGTCTGAAACTTGACACGCAGAAAAAACGAAGATCATGGAATCTGGCTCCGTTCATCACTTCATGACAAATAAAAGGAGAAAAAGTGGAAGTGGTAACAGATTTTATTTTCTGGGACTCCAAAATCACTGTGGACTGTGACTGCAGGCATGAAATTAAAAGTTGCCTGCTCCTTGGAAGGAAAGCAATGACAAACCTAGACAGCATATTTAAAAAACAAAGATTTATTTAATTGGCAAAGGTTCATAAAGTCAAAGCTATGGTTTTTCCAGTAGTCATGTATGGATATGAGTGTGTTAGTTGCTCAGTCTTGTCTGACTCTCTGCGACCCCATAGTCTGTAACCTGCCAGGCTCCTCTATCCATGGGATTTTCCAGGCAAGAATACAGGAATGGATAGTTGTTTCCCTCTCCAGGGGATCCTCCCAACCCAGGGATGGAACCCAGGCCTACTGCACTGTAGGAGATTCTTTACCATCTGAGTCACAGGAAAACCCTGGGATGGATGTGAGAGTTAGACCATAAAGAAGGCTTAGCATCAAAGAATAGATGCTTTTGAACTGTGGTTTTAGAGAAGATTCTTGAGAATTCCTTGGACTATGAGGAGATCAAACCAGTCAATAGTAAGGGAAATCAACCCTGAGTGATCATTGGAAGGGCTGATGTTGAAGTTGAAGCTCCAATACTTTGGTTATCTGATGCACAGAGTTGATTCATTGGAAAAGACCCTGATGCTTGCAAGACTTAAGGCAAGAAGGCAAAAGAAGGAGCATCAGAGGATGAGATGGTTAGCATCACTGACTCAAAGGACTTGAATTTGAGCAAACAATGGGGGACAGTGGAGCACAGACAAGCCTGGTATGCTTCACTCCTTGGGATCACATTCAGACACAACCTAGCAACAGAAACACAACTGTCTTCTTTGCAAGATGTCTGTCCCATTTCCCATTTTTAATTGGATCGTTTCTTTCTTTCTTTTCTTTTTTTTGGTACTGAATGCATGTATTCCTTATAAATCGTGGATGCTAAGCTTTTCTGATACATGGTTAACAAAATATTTTCTCCTAATCTATAGCTTGCCTTTTCATTTTATTGTATGTTTTCTTTGTTGTGTGAAAGCTATTTAGTTTGAGTTAGTCCACTTTATTTTTTTCTTTTGTTGCCTGAGGTTTCTCATTTTATTTTTTGCTTAAGAAAACAGGCTGCTGCTTCAGCCTGAATTCAAGCATATCAATTCACTTACTTTCAGATTAATTTTTTAATTGACTCCCTTCAGAGTTTTCATTATTCTTTAAAATAATGAAACACACCTTAAATATATCTTCAAGTAGGGATGAATGAAGTATTAAAATCCATGTTTAGATACAGTCTTTCAATTTTATATTATATATGTAACAAAATTATTTTATCAAATATAGATATTAATAAAACATTTTGTGAGTTATAAAAGGAAGAGAGAACAAAGCTGCCCTTGCCTGGGGCTGACTTACTGAACTGACTGTACATTATCACTGTGCTATTCTCCTGCTTAAGTAACTCATTTCCAGAAACACTGTTATCAGACAGTGTTTCTCTATGTCTATGAGATAAAAATTAGATCCCTCCAAGCTCATGTCTGTCCATTCACAAAAGAAGAACATTGTTCAACTCCAAAATTGCTAAACACTACCTGAATATTCATTGGAAGGGCTGATGCTGATGTGAATAACTGACTCATTGGGAAAAAACAAACAAACAAACAAACAAAAAAACACCTGATGCTGGTAAAGACTGAAGGCAGGAGGAGAAGGGGGTGACAGAGGATGAGATGGTTGGATGGCATCACCGACTCAATGGACATGAGTTTTAGCAAGCTCTGGGAGTTGGTGGTGGACAGGGAGGCCTGGCCTGCTGCAGTCCATGGGGTCATAAAGAGTCAGACACTAATGAGCAACTAAACTGAACTGAACTCCTTCTCCTGCCTTTTCTGCCGCATCTTGGAAATTATAGCTTTAGCTTAATCTGTTCTTCCAAATTTCATGTTATGTATTTTAAAATTACTCCCCTTTGGTAACAAAACTCATTGTAGAGTAAAACCCAGAATCCCTGGAACCATCTCCAAATTTACTAAATGGAAATCCAAATACCATAATAAACCCTTGCACCAAAATGACACTAAACAGTCCACGGTGTTCTGTTTCCTTACTGTGTGGAGCCAAGAACCTCAATTCTGTTCAAATACAGTATTGAGTTTCTCATGATCTTGGCTATAAGGGCCTCAATAAAAGAGCTTACTTAAAAGTAGAAGTAAGAACCAGGAACAAGACAAGGGTGTCCACTTTCAACACTATTATTCAACATAGTTCTAGAAATCCTAGCTACAGCAATCACAGAAGAAAGAGAAATAAAAGGAATCCATGTCAGAAAAGAAATAAATCTCTCACTGTTTACAGATGACATGATGCTGTACATAGAAAACTGTAAAGACAGTGTCAGAAAATTACTAGAGCTAACCAGTGAATTTAACAGTTGCAAGGTACAAAATCAATACACAGAAATCACTTGCATTTCTATATACTAACAATGAAAAATCAGAAAGATAAATTAAGGAATAAATCCCATTCACTATTACAAAAACAGAATTAAATATCTAATAATAAAGTAACTAAGGAGACAAAAGAACTGTACACAGAAAATTATAAGACACTAATGAAAGAAATCAAAGATGGCATAAACAGATGGAGAGATATTCCATGTTCCTGAGTAGGAAGAATCCATATTGTGACAATGAATATACTACCAAACACAATCTACAGATCCAATGCAATACCTATCGAATTACAAATTATATTTTTCACAGAACTAGAACAAAAATTTTCATAATTCACATGGAAACACAAAAGACCCCAAAGAGCCAAAGCAGTCTTGAAAAAGAAGAATGGAGCTGGAGGAATCAAGCTTCCTGACTTCAGGTTATACTGCAAAGCTACAGTCATCAAGACAGTATGGTATTGGCACAAAACAGAAATATAGACCAATGGAACAAGAGAGAAAACTCAGAAGTAAACCCATGCACCTATGGGTACCTTTTTAACAAAGGGGGCAAGAATATGCACTGGAGGCAAAGACAGCCTCTTCAATAAATGGTTATGTGATAATTGGATAGTTACATGTAAAAGAATGAAATTAGAACACTTCCTAACACTATACACAAAAATAAACTCAAAATAAATCAAAGACCCAAACGTAAGACCAGAAACTATAAACTCTTAGAGGAAAACAGGTTGAACACTCAATGACATAAATAAAAGCAAGATACTAGGACCCACCTCCTAGAGTAATGGAAATAAAAACACAAGTAAACAAGTTAGACCTGTTTAAAATTTAGTTTTTGCACAGCAAAGGAAACTATAAGCAAGGTGAAAAGACACCCTCAGAATAGGAGAAAAAGGTAGTAAATGAAACAACTGACAGAAGATTAATTTTCAACCCATACAAATCAATGCCAGGAAAACAAACAACCCAATCAAAAAGTGGTGAAAAGACCTAAACAGACATTTATTCAAAAAAAGACATACAGATGGCTAACAAACATATGCAAAGATGCTCAACATCACTCGTTATTAGAGAAATGAAAATCAAAACTACAATGAGATATCACCTCACACCAGTCAGAATGGCCCTCATTAAAATGTTTACAGACAACAAAGACTGGAGAAGGTGTGGAGAAAAGGGAATTTTCTTGTACGGTTGGTGGGAATGTAAATTGATACAGCCACTATGGAAGATGGCATGGGGAATCCTTAAAAAACTAGGAAGAAAACTGCCATATGACCCAGCAATCCCACTCCTAGGCATATACCCTGAGGAAACTAAAATAATATAGAAAAAGTGGTACTGAAGAATTTATTTGTAGGGCAGCAACAAGAAACAGACAAACAGACATAGAGAATAGACTTATGGACTTAGGGAGAGGGGAGGAGTGTGAGATGTATGGAAATTGTAACATGGAAACTTACATATGGTAAATATGTAAAATAGATAGCCAATGGAAATTTGCTGTATGTCTCAGGAAACTCAAACAGGGGCTCTGTATCAACCTAGAGGGGTGGGATGGGGAAGGACATGGGAGGGAGGTTCCAAGTGGAGGGGATATATGTATACCAATGGCTTATTCATGTTGAGGTTTGACAGAAAAGAACAAAATTCTGTAAAACAGTAATCCTTCAATAAAAAATAAATAAATAAGTTTTAAAAATAAGTAAGAGAACATTAAAGTACTAGAATAAAAACTGAGTGGCCTAAACGGCAGAAAGTTATTGTCTTACATTTCTGTAGGCAAGAAGTGCAAGATCAAGGTGTGACAGTCTTGGTTCCTCCTGAGGCTGTGAGAGAAAATTTGTTCCAGGTCTCCCCTAGCTTTGGTGGTCTGCTGGCCATCCTTGCTCAGTGGCTCACAGAAGCAACACTTGATCTTTTCCTTCATCTTCACATGCCCGTCTCCTTCTGATCATGTGTCCCAATTTCCTATTTTTATAAGCATACCAGTAATATTGGAATAGGGCCTTCCTTACTCTAGTAACTATAGAAGGAAATGACAACTCACTCCAGTGTTCTTGCCTGGAAAATCCTATGGATGGAGGAGCCTGATAGGCTACAGTTCATGGGGTTGCAGAGAGTTGGACACTACTGAGTGACTTCACTTCACTTTACTTCAGTAAAACCTCAGAATATCTTGACTAACTGTATCAGCACTAGCTCTATTTCCAAATCAGGCCATATCCTAAGTTACTAGGGGGTTAGGATGTTAGTATATGAATTCTGAGAGAATAAAATCAACCAATAACAATATGCTATGACCGTGTTCTGATCCTTTACAGAAACTGCCCCACTGAGAATGTATTTGCCCTAAACTCATTTCTAATGGGCTTCCCTTGTGGCTCAGCTGGTAAAGAATTTGCCTGCAATGTGAGAGACCCAAGTTTGATTGACAGATAACAAACACATGCATGCACGGTGAAGCAAAATGTTTTTGACTGGATTCTAATAACCAAAGCAGACTTGAATGAAAATTACCAGATAGATGAAAGTGAAACTGAAAATTGCTCAGTCGTGTCTGACTCTTTGCGACCCCATGGACTATACAATCCATGAAATTCTCCAGACCAGAATACCAAAGTGGGTATCCATTCCCTTCTCCAGGGGATTTTCCCAACCCAGGGATCAAACCCAGGTGTCCCACATTACAGGCGGGTTTTTTTTTTTTTACCAGCTGAGCCACCAGTGAAGGCCAATAAGTAGAGCAGAGTCCAAAAGTCTACCTAACACTTTGGAAATACTGTCAGACACCAAGCACCTGTTCAGATATCTCTGACTAATCCATTACCACAGGGTTTATTCTAATTTTCTCACTTATTTCTTTACAATGCTTTTCTTTGACAGTGAGCAACTTGATTCCTACTAACTACAATTCATTAACTTACTTGTTCAACCCTAGTAATTTAATCAAATCATCTAATACACTTGTCATATTCTAGTAAACTATAACATGATAAATGCATACATGTAGGGTATAAGGTGGAAGTCAATGCCAATTTTACCACAGAAATATTTATTTATTTCTTGGAATCCACTGAAAAGATGCTAATTTGCCTGTTGAATCGCTTCAGATTCTTTGTTGAAAATGAATTGCATAAGTGTGACTCTATTTCTGGAATCTCACTTAACTTCCATTGATCAATGTTCCTCCCTTCCTCCCTCCTTCCCTTCTTTTCTTCCTTCCTTCCCAGTAAAATATTCTCATGATAGTAAGATATTACAACTGCCAAAGGACTTGTTTTATTCAGTAGAATTCTTTGGTCACTGTAAGTTCATACAATTTTCCCATTTAAAGTCAAACTGTCAATTAAAAAAAAAAAATAACACTTGTAGTATAACACAGATTGCATTGAACTTATAGATATATTCTTCTAAGGTTACATTTTTTCCATCTGTATAAATCTTCTTTAATTTTATAATATTTTATAGTTTTCTGCATAGGCATTTTAAATTTTAATTTAACCCTAAGCTTTTATGTTTTTGCAGCTCTTGATAAGGGCTGAAAATTTTATAAATTTTTATTTCCTAGTGTCTACATAACCCTGATGCTATGCTGAAAGAAGACTTGGAGGGGAGTGTGGATTCTGCATGTAGATGCCATTTATATACTTTTTGACCACATGCAGACTGAGCAGGGAAGGACTGTGCTCTCTCCTAAAACTGGATGAGCTCTGGAAATGGTCTGTTCTATGTAAGTGATACTATATTAATTTTGTATCATAGATCATAAGAAATTGGCAGTTTCTTATACCTTCCCTCAAATACTTGGTCTAAGAAAAAGTTTGCTCTGTATCAGCAGTACTGAAATTTCCACCAAATCCTTATTGGTTGTTACTTGTTATAAGGTATTTCCAGTATCCTTTCCCCCCCACCTATATAGTTTGCTAGGGGTTCACCAGCAAGATCGGGGAACTTACACAGCAAAAATTTATTATCTCAAAGTTTTTCAGGGGCAAGAAATCCAAGATCATGATGTTGACAAAGTAGATTCTTTCTGACGATTTTGAAATTTAATCTGTTCCATGCTTCTCTCCAATTCAGTCTCTAGATTGCTAGCTGTTATTGGTGTTTCATGGTTTGTAGAAGCATCAGTCTGATTTCTGTCTTCATCTTCACCTGGGGACCTTCTTTAGTGTTGGTCTATGTTTAAATTTTCCCTTTTGAGAAGGACAATGCTCATTTGGATTAGGGTCTTCCCTACACCAATGTGACTACATCTTAACTACATATGTCTGAGAAGACCCTGTTTCCAAATAATGCTGCATTCAGAGGTACGAGGGGTTAGAACTTCAACATATAAATTTGGACAGGACACAATTCTACTGATATCATAACCATTAGATATTCCTCATCCTTCCAGAACTGAAAAACAAAATATCTCTAGGTTTTTCCAAAAGCTCCCTGGGGGGACAAATCATCTCTATTTGAGAATCACTTTTGTAAAATAATCAGATTTTTAGAAATCTGATTACCTTTGAACTGTCATGGTGTAAGAAAGCCTGAGTTAGTTAAATTGAGGGCCACAAGACAGAAGGGTGGTCAGTCAGCACTAGCTGACTATATAGGGTAACCTGTAGCCATTGTAAGTCCGATTTCTGATCACTATAACTCACATCCTTGATGTGAAAGACATATTTTCATTCACAAATGCTTTGTCTCATTGGACTTAGTTTGAAATCTAAATTGTCATTTAAATTAAGCCCGGGTATAGAAGAATCTACTTGACTATATTTCCTCTGTTTTAGTGTTTGCATTTGGCTTGTCCTGATTTAAAGATACGCTGATTAAAAATATAATTTATCTGCTTTCCCACACTGTCAATATGCAAGCAATGGACTCTCCTTCAAGGAGAGAGGAGAGGAGAAAGGTACAGAGTAAAGTGCTTCTGTGAGTCCTGCTCTGCAAACAGTAGGGAATAGTTTTCTCAGATTGCTTCTTGCCAGATCCACCTGCTTCTTCGTATTATTTCCTGTCTACCTTAGAGTGAAAGTTAGGTGTTGTCTAAAACGTGTTTAGAAGTTACTTGTTTTTGTTTTTTGTCTAGCTAAAGAGATCTTTATGCCTCTGTCTTAACTTATTCTACAGTCTTAACAGCAGTTTAAAAGATAGACACCCTTCATCTTGCCCACGAAGCTCAATTTTACTGGCAATATACTAGATTTGATCATTATTCTGAGTACATTTTGAAAATCTTTGCCAGATGGAGAGTCTGGAAATAACTATCATATTTATTTTCAGCACAGCAGTCCTGGATTAAAAATATATATATTTTTTTCTAAAATCTGGTTGAAAACATCATTAGCTCATATTCTTCCTCTTCTAGTTGTTCAAAGGTCATTCAACTAAACTATTGGGCAATTTCAACATTTTGCCACAGAATATTCTTTGCCAAGCCTATGATATTTCTATGCATATGTTCTACCTGTCATTTTAACATGTGACATGGAAAAGATCTCCAACTTGTGGTCCCACATGACATCATCCTCCTTGGCCAGCATCTATAGGTTTCTCACTGCTCTTGTAGATGTCATTATAATTGTATCTATGTCCTTACATCCTGTTCCTAAAATCAACGCAATGCCACATGTATTTGGTTTTAGTTATGAGAGCACTTCCAGACACTAATTTCTACTTCAATTATCTTTACCTATGGAACAGACAACAATCCTCATAGAAACTTACAACAAGCACGTGTACTATTTCACAAAAATATGTGTGTTGACAGATGGTCTTGCCACTCTGCATGTTGCTTGCTGGAGTCACTGATGAATAAATCTTTCATTATTATTATATTCAAATTCTACTTCTGTTCCTGAATGTATTATTTTTTTTCCTAAGATGAATATTAAATGGAGCAGGACCCTGTGGTCCTTGCCCCCATATTCTCACCCTGTCTTTTGTTTGTGGAAAAAACTTAGTTAAATAATAAGCTTAATGAAAGTAGTGAGAAAATGCAAAAGCAAAGGAAAATAGTCCAGCAAGACCAAATGATAAGAGCATAAACATTAAGCAAAGTCAAGGACCTTTAGTTCCATGTCAAGGGCTATAGATAATTTGAGTCATATCCTTTGAGCTGTTTTGCAGAAAATCCTCACCGGTAGAAGGAGTTACTACAATCTGGTAGCACGACCAGACTGTAGTCATGACATGTGCTGCCACAATTCTGAGAGCTCACCTCAAAGAACTGGGAACAAAATGACCCTGGAATTAAAGACTAACTGTACTTAAAACAATCAAAATGACGCTGATCAGACCACTGATGACCAATTTCAAGATGACTGTCAGAGCTGACTGTGCTCTTTCTGCCTGTAGCCCCCTCCCTCCATCTACAAAAGCTCTTGTCCACTGATTGTCAGAGGTTGGGGGAGTCAGTCTTTGGACAAGTGTCCCCTAGTTGTTGGCATCCAAACTAAAGCAAATTTTCCTTTCTACCTGTCTTGACCCTTTTGTTGGCTTTTGCACAATAAGTAGTCAGTTACTTTCAGTTAACAAATATAGCTCCATTAATTGTTCATGCTTTTTAAAAATAGTGTAGATTTATCTTCTTAACTTATTTATGTCTTTATATTTATATGCATTTCCTGAGACTGATTAAAGTCTAAATAAATTGGACAATGAGAATCTCAATTGGATATTTTTTAGCTCATTGACTTTAAATATAATTATGCTATGAGAACTTTTGTTCAACTATTTGGCTTTTCTTTTCCATTTTTTTTTTTTTCTGGTTTTTGTTTGTTTCATTTTCATTATACTATACATTTTCTTGTTTTCCTTTTTGTCAAATAACATTATTTAAGTAGATTTATTGGTTTTAATCATGTCCATAGATATCTGTATTTTTTAAAAAAAAATTTTTGCTGATTGTATAGTCTACTAGAGTTAATTTGTGCTATTTCACATAAAATATAAGAATTTCACATCTATATAGTTCCATCTACCCTATTTGCTATACTATTATTGCCATATCTATTATGCATATTTATGTTGTAAATGCCACAATTCAATGTTGTAAAATTTTCTTGAAACAGTTGTATAATATAATAAATTGTCAAATAAAGATAAGAAAACTATATATTTTAATATATTTGCTTAGATATTTTCCATTTTGAAAGCCTTCCTGTCCACTTATAAATGGGTTTTCATTTGCCATTATCTCCCTTCAGCCTAAAGAACTTCCTTCAAAGTGTTTTATAGTGAAGGTATTCTAAGAATGAAATCTCTGTAGTAATATTTAATTCTCCGCATTGTGATACTTTGTGTTGTTCTTGGTTTCTGGTTTCTTCCTCTATATAATGATACTCTTAATTATGGTAGAATGTTAGCATGGTTGAAATAAAACTCCAAATTCTGTTTCACTGGTTTGGAAACAGCTGAAACTGCTTAGCTGTTCATATTTTGATTGGTTGCTTTCATTGGGAACCTTGGAATTCCCCTATATGTGTACTGTTCAGGAATTAACCAAGTATTTGTGATCTCAGTATAAAACCTATGTGTTTCTCCATATCTTCTTCACTCCGTTCCTGGGCCACTTTTGTGCTCTTTTGGAAGCCTCAAACTGTTTTCTGACTCTTTACATCTGAAAGATTGTACCTACTGCTTCCACTGCCCATACAAACTGGACTGAAGGTGCCCTCAGGTGGGAAACCATGTAAGCACAGATTTAACCCAAACAGAGTTTCTTTCGTTTGTGAGTTGACTCCTTTCCAGTGTCTGCCTACTTCTGGTCACTGTTTAATGTTTTCAAATATTTGTGTTTTTGTTGTTGCTATTGTTGTTCTTGTTGTTCTTTTTTTTTTTTTTATTGTAATTTGTTCAACGCTTACATTTTTCTCTATACTATCACATGGTTACCAGAAGTTTCTAGGATAAATTTTGCCCTCTTTTGGTATGCTTTCTTAAGCCTAGTTTTTCTCAGATCTCTGTAAGCTCTGATAATTGCCAAAATAAAATAGTTACTGTGCATTTTTTTCTAATCCCTTTATTCCACATTGTGCTTCATTCATGAATCAACCATCCACTGCTATTGTATCTTCAACCTTGTTATGCATTCCTTTTATAACTAACAAGCTTCCTATGTATTTATTAAGAAGAGTCCTTACTTTTTGCACTAAAACCTTCTCCACTGTATTTATACCATATTGCATGCAGCCTTCTTCAAGGCAGCAATTTTTTCTATACCACTGAAATTTCAAGGTCAAGGAGTGGAGCTGAATTCTTATCATTCAATTCAGTTAAATTCAGTAGCTCAGTCATATGCAACTCTTTGCAACCCCATGAACTGCAGCACGACAGGCCTCCCTGTCCATCACAAGCTCCTAGAGTCCACACAAACCCATGTTCATCGAGTCAGTGATGTCATCCAATCATCTCATCTTCTGTGGTCCCCTTCTCTTCCTGTGCCCAATCCCTCCCAGCATCAGGGTCTTTTCAAATGAGTCAACTCTTTGCATCAGGTGGCCAAAGTATTGGAGTTTCAGCTTCAACATCAGCCCTTCCAATGAACACCCAGGACTGATCTCCTTTAGGATACCCTGGTTGGATCTCCTTGCAGCCCAAGGGACTCTCAAGAGTCTTCTCCAACACCACAGGTCAAAAGCGTCAATACCCTCGTGCTCAGCTTTCTTTATAGTACAAATCTCACATGCGTACATGACCACTGGAAAAACCATAGCCTTGACTAGATGGACGTTTGTTGGCAAAGTAATGTATCTGCTTTTTATACACTCTCTAGGTTGGTCATAACTTTCCTTCCAAGAAGTAAATGTCTTTTAATTACAGGGCTGCAATCACCATCTGCAGTGATTTTGGAGCACTCCAAAATATAGTCAGCCATTGTTTCCACTGTTTCCCCATCTATTTGCCAAGAAGTGGTGGGACCAGATGGCATGATCTTAATTTTCAGAATGATGAGTTTTAAGTCAATTTTTTCACTCTCCTCTTCCACTTTCATCAAGAGGCTCTTTAGCTCTTCTTCACTTTCTGCCATAAGGGTGGTGCCATCTGCATATCTGAGATTATTGATATTTCTTCCAACAATTTTGATTCTAACTTGTGCTTCCCCTGGCCCAGCATTTCTCATGATGTACTCTGCATATACGCTAAATAAGCAGGGTGACAATATACACCCTTGACGTACTCCTTTTCCTATTTGGAACCAGTCTGTTGTTCCATGTCAAGTTCTAACTGTTGCTTCCTGACTTGCATATAGGTTTCTCAAGAGGAAGGTCAGGTGGTCTGGTATGCCTACCTCTTTAAGAATTTTCCACAGTTTATTATGATCCACACAGTCAAAGGCTTCAGCATAGTCAATAAAGCAGAAATATATGTTTTTTCTGGAACTCTCTTGCTTTTTCGATGATCCAGCGGCTGTTGGTACTTTGATCTCTGGTTCCTCTGCCTTTTCTAAAACCTGCTTGAACATCTGGGATTTCATTTTTCACATATTGCTGAAGCCTGGCTTGGAGAATTTTGAGCATTACTTCATTAGCATGTGAGATGATGCAATTGTGCGGTAGTTTGATCATTCTTTGGTATTGCCTTTCTTTGGGATCAGAATGAAAACTGGCCTTTTCCAGTCCTGTGGCCACTGCTGAGTTTTCCGAATTTGCTGGCATAATGAGTGCAGCACTTTCACAGTGTCATCTTTCAAGAAATGAAATAGCTCAATTGGAATTCCATCACCTCCACTAGCTTTGTTCATAGTGATGCTTCCTAAGGCCCACTTGACTTCACATTCCAGGATGTCTAGCTCTAGGTGAGTGATCACACCATCATGATTATCTAGGTAATGAAGATCTTTTTTGTATAGTTCTTCTGTGTTTTCTTGCCATCTCTTCTTAATATCTTCTGCTTCTGTTGCTGCTGCTGCTGCTAAGTCACTTCAGTCGTGTCTGACTCTGTGCGACCCCATAGATGGCAGCCCACCAAGCTCCCCCATCCCTGGGATTCTCCAGGCAAGAACACTGAAGTGGGTTGCCATTTCCTTCTCCAATGCATGAAAATGAAAAGTGAAAGTGAAGTCGCTCAGTCGTTAGGTCCCTACAATTTCTGTCCTCTATTGAGCCCATCTTTGCATGAAATCTTCCCTTGATATCTCTAATTTTCTTGAAGAGATTTCTAGTCTCTCCCATTCTGTTGTTTTCCTCTATTTCTTTGCATTGATCGCTGACAAATGCTTTCTTATCTCTCCTTGCTATTCTTTGGAACTCTGCATTCAAATGGGTATATCTTTCCTTTTCTCCTTTGCTTTTTGCTTCCCTTTTTTCACAGCTATTTTTAAAGCCTCCTCAGACAGCCATTTGGCTTTTTTGCATGTATTTTTCTTGGGGATGGTCTTGATTCCTGTCTCCTGTACAATGTCACATACCTCCATCCATAGTTCATGAGGCACTCTGTCTATCAGATCTAGTCCCTTAAATCTATTTCTTACTTCCACTGTATAGTCATAGGGGATTTGATTTAGGTCATGCATGAATGGTCTAGTGGTTTTCTCCACTTTCTTCAATTTCAGTCTGAACTTGGCAATAAGAATTTCATGATCTGAGCCACAGTCAGCTCCCAGTCTTGTTTTTGCTGACGGTATAGAGCGTCTCCATCTTTGGCTGGAAAGAATGTAATCAATCTGATTTTGGTGTTGACCATCTGGTGATGTCCATGTGTAGAGCCTTCTCTTGTGTTGTTGGAAGAGGGTGTTTGCTATGACCAGTGCGTTTACTTGGCAGAACTCTATCAGCCTTTACCCTGCTTCATTCTGTACTCCAAGGACAAATTTGCCTGTTACTCCAGGTGTTTCTTGACTTCCTACTTTTGCATTCCAGCCCCCTATAGTGAAAAGAGCATCTTTTTCCTGTGTTAGTTCTAAAAGGTCTTGTAGGTCTTCACAGAACTGTTCAACTTCAGCTTCTGCAGCTTTACTGGTTCAGGCATAGACTTGGATTACCATGATATTGAATGGTTTGCCTTTGAAAGGAACAGAGATCATTCTGTTGTTTTTGAGATTGCATCCAAGTACTGCATTTTGGACTCTTGTTGACTATAATGGCTATTCCATTTCTGCTAAAGGATTTCTGCCCACAGTAGTAGATATAATGGTCATTTGAGTTATATTTACCCATTCTATTCCATCTTAGTTCACGGATCCCTAGAATGTCGATGTTCACTGTTGTCATCTCCTGTTTGACCACTTCCAATTTGCCATGATTCATGAGCCTAACATTCCAGGTTCATGCAATATTGCTCTTTACAGCATCAGACCCTGCTTCCATCACTAGTCCTATTCACAACTGGGTGTCATTTTTGCTTTGGCTCCATCCCTTTATTTTTTCCAGAGTTATTTCTCAACTGATTTACAGTACCATATTGGGCACCTACCAACCTGGGAATTCATCTTTCAGTGTCCTATCTTTTTGCCTTTTCATACTGTTCATGGTTTTCTCAAGGCAAGAATACTGAAGTGGTTTGCCATTCCATTCTCCAGTGGACAACATTCTGTCAGAACTCTCCACCACAACCCGACTGTCCAGGGTGGCCCCATAGGTCATGGCTTAGTTTCATTGAGTTATAGAAGGCTGTGGTCCATGTGATCAGATTTGCTAGTTTTCTGTGAGTGTAGTTTCAGTCTGTCTTCTCTCTTATCCCTTCTCTCAGTGCCGGCCATCTTGGATCTCCTTCAGAAGGTTCTAGTGCAGGAACTGCATCCCTCAGTGCTCCCAACCCTGTAGTAGTCCACCGCCGACCCATGCCTCTGCTGGAGACTTTAACACTCACATTCTTATCATTCACTGGTACACACAAAAAAAATTAAAAAATGTATTTTCCCCTGAATTCCCTCAATTCCTATTTAATCCAGTTGTTTTTTAATCACTACTTCAGCCCCTCAACACTGCTGGAGGAAGACCTTACAAATATGAAGATAGAGTCCACCATAAATATATGATCTCTACTTTTGACTGAACTTTAATACTACCTAATTTTTTTAAACTGAAGCATATATATATATATTATATATATATATATATATATATATATATATATATATGACAGAACCCAGTAGGATCAGCACTAGTAGAATGATAAATTTATTTGTGTAAACAGTAAACTTGGGAGTGGAACAATGCCATTAGCCCAGATCCATTAAGGATGGAAACTCTGCCACATTTGGTCGTCTCTCTCTCTTTAGTTCTTTTGGATATCTTTTTGCTTCTCCCCTTCTTCAAAATTTTATTTTAAATCAAACTTTTCCCACACAGATGAGCAAATTTTTTACCAATAGTTGTGGACTGTGTTTTACATTTCCAATATCAAACCCAGTCTGTGCATCATTTTCTCAAATTCCTCAATCTAAATCCCAAGAATGGTCCCTGATTCTGGTTTAGGGAAGATGCAAACTCAAATTAAAGTAACAGCTCCTACAGAAAAATGTAGCTGCAAGGATTATTTTTCAATTAAATTCATTGTGCAACATGCAGGAAAATACTCAATTAAATATTTTAATTGAGAAAAATAGAACTATTTTTCACTCTCTTTGTATTCTCAAATATATTACTGTTCCCATCACTCACAGAAAATACCTAAACTTCTGAATTCCACAGAAAATAGATGTCATCAGATGATAACTCCCCAAAATTCCCACCAAAATCTCTACTGTGACCGATATGCATCTGTTCTCTCCATTTGGTTACTTTTCTGCTTAATGAAAGATCTGCCCCTCTTCCAGTCTAAAGATAATGTTGCCATGGGATTTCTAGACCTCTGTCTTACCATATCACCCTCTCTATTTTGATTATTCTCTGTTTCCTGTAGATTTCTCCTCTCTGTATTAAGAACATCCCATGCATAACAAAGATTAATAAGCAAGATTGGATCTTGGCAGGAATGAGATGGCCCATTCAAAACAATAAACTTGAGGATATTTTAGTAGAATACTATTTACAAATGGAGGCAGGTGTACTGAAAACTGAAAGATAGGGTTGGAACTTTGCTGTTGGTCAATCAGAGGGGTGGAGGGGGCATACTTGATTCCAACCTAGGGAGGCTCTGTGGAGACTGAGGCTTGGGAGTAATGTGAAGCAATGATCAGAGATGGGGGACAGCATCCTGTGGGAACCCACAAAGGGAGAAATCAATATCTGTGTCTTCTTCCTTTCTTCTTACAGGGGATCTCACTTTCCAAATTTAAATCTAAAGCAAGGTATCCTCTTGGATATAGACAAGATCTGGAAAACAAACAGGAGCTATCCATATACTCCATGAGACACTTAAATTTTCAGAGAAAATCAAACGTTCTCTTCTTTCACACTTTCCCCATTAGACTTATAGCTCCTTCACCCCTGATCTGCCAAATAGTCTCAGGCAGTAATCTCATCTTGCTTCCTCCACTTTCTTGTTTCATCTCTCTCTCCCCTTCCCATTCAACATTATCAGCAACACTAAGTACCACTGAAACTGTTTTTAATGAAGGTCTTCAGTAATTATTTAACAGTATTTTTTTCTGGACAGTTTTCACACCAAATTGTACTGGACTGTCCCACAATATTTGACAATTTCTTACCATCTCTTCTTATCTCACACAGTCTCCTCTCTTCCTTTTCCTTTTGATTCTAATGGTGCAATCCTTTGTCTATCCATCCCCACATTTTGGTTTCCCCCAGTGCCTGTCTTTCCTCTGTCTTTCTTTCCTTTCTCACTTCCTAACTGATGTTTTAGAAACTGCAGGCCCTCCAGGACTCTCCCCTCTGCTTCAATGCACAGATTAGGGTTATTCAGGGAAGACTTCTACTATAATAACTTACAGTCTCACACACACGGTGTGTCTGAAGTTCTGCTGTTTTGTGTCTCCATTGAACACACTGCTTCTCCTCCTATGACTCCAGAGCAATTACTCACTTATCTATTCTGGGGATCTGAGCATTTTTTTTTTTTTTTTTATCTTCTTTGCTTTACATTTCTGAACACCATACAAGTCTAACCTGTTAGATTGTTAACTAAATATCATCTGAAATTATCCAGTTACCTCAAGTCTTGTTTTCATATCTATGCTTTAGACAACTGCTTGATTGTTGTGAGCATTTGGCATTTTTCTCTCCTTCATATTTAACCCTTCTATAAAAGAAAAGGAAGAAATCAAATTCTATTTTATGATTAGAATGACCTCTCAAACTGTACATTTGATTAAATTTATCATATTAACAGCTTCCCGTTCTCCTAAATATTCCTGATATGGTGTTTCTGATTTTTATTGTACTTAATGCACCAACCTCATTGTTTTCAGAGTAATTTTTGTCTACACTGAACATCTTTGAGTCCTTTGAATTCCCATGCTTTCTTTCTCTACTCACCTATGTTATTTTATTTGAAATGTATTCCTGCAACATTCATGGTATTAAGATATGCATGGCAGTTTATAAATCATCAGCAGATAGTTCTTTCAATCTGAAGAGAAAATTTCATTTTCCACATGATGGGAATAAATTTATCAACTCATGTGAATAGATTTGGTCAACTTGAAAAGCATACATAGAGAAAACCATTGACTTTTTTGGGGTTCCATTATTTTGGTTTAATGACATAAATGTTTTACAAAGCTGTAAAAATAGTGTGAAATGTTACACTTTTTTTAAAACTTAAAATTATATCAAAGTTTATTAAAGTTTTAAAGTATCCAAAATAATCTTGAAGTTAATTTTAGTCATTTAATATTCTGCTGAAATGATAAACTGTAATTTACCAAACTACACATATTATTGATTTTGATTATTGGTGAATTTGATGGTACAGCAATGACCATCTTGTTGATCCAATTTTTATTCCTCTGTTGAAATTTGGGCACACATTTATTTTTATCATGCTTGATATGTTTCTTTAATTTTTTTGGAGAGAAGGAACACCAACTATCTTTTTTTTTTTTTTTAATTAGATTTTTATTATGAACTCAGTACTTTCTAGTTCAGTTCATATATTTGGCCCACTCAAAATAACACATATTATTATTTTCATTAAAATAATTTTAAAAAATTGACTTTTTGTTAGTATATTCAAATGATCTGTAGTTGAATTTGAGAAATTTTCAGAAAATTAGAGATGAGCTTGTGTAGCCCTGCTGGAATATATTGCCCTCTGGGAATGTTGATCTAGCTGTGGATTGGCTGCTCTGGAGCATTTCTAGTTCCACAATGACTCAGCATAAAAGTGATTGTGATATAGCCTGTGGAAGCTCAAATTAATTTACCATTATCTATATTCTACTCTTCTTCTCTTTACAAACACTTAAAAATATGTACTTAAATATACTTTCTAATTACAAGTTCTCATCATAAAAAAGTCCTATCCATAGAGCAGTATTCAGATTTTCCACAAACTGTGCATTTTTAAGCATTTTGTTGTGCTTTCTTTTTGTTGTTGTTGTTTACTTTCCTTTGCCAAAATGTTTAATGGCTAATCATCATTTCTTCTTCTTCTTCTTCTTTTTTTAATTTCATTTGTTACACATTTAGAGATGTGTGTCCTTAAAGACTTAGCATAGAAGTGCTGCTCAAATAATATTTCAATTCCACTTGCTCATACCTAGTCTTGTTAAAATGATGTCATTTGCTTAACCACTTATTACTGGAGACTCAGACACGATTTAGCAACTGAATAACAAAAACATAACTGAGTAGCTTTGTTATACAGCAGAAATTTAATACTACATTTTACATCAACTATATTTCAATAAAATTAAAAGAAAAAAGGGAGTGAACGATTTATAGGACAATTTATGGACGAAACTGCAAGATAAAAATATCCATTTTCTATTGGTCAGATCTCATTCACACAGTCTCATATATATGCAGGATAATTAATATTGTGCCAGAAAAGAAACTATAAGAACCAAGCAAATATCTTCTACTACAAGTTTTTGAGCTGACAGATGCATAAAAATACAAAATAATTGATAAATTATCAAGATTATGCTCTTATATAGTATTTTGTATGTAGTATTTCTAGTATAAATGTTACTACATCACATGGTTATCAGAAAATATTATATGCATTATTGAAAGTGAAAGTGAAGTCGCTCAGACTCTTTGTGACCCCGTGGACCACCAGGCTCCTCCGTCCATGGGATTCTCCAGCCAAGAATACTGGAGTGGGTTGCCATTTCCTTCTCCAGAGGATCTTTCCGACCCAGGGATCAAACCCAGGTCTCCTACATTGCGACAAACGCTTTAACCTCTGAACCACCAGGGAAGCCAGGCTCATTTAACTTTGTTTAATGTTGTTCTTGCTTTTTTGCTTAACTTGTTATGTTTATTGCTTTATATGAAATCCCTTTAAACATTATAATGTGTTTTACAAATACAGGGCACTGATATTAACGAATACAGATACATCTCCGAGATATGTTGGGTTTGATTCCAGACCACAACAAAATTTGAAAATCTCAATAAAACACTTCTATATAATTTTTTGTCATTGGTTTCTAAGAGCATATAAAAGTTATGTTCACACCATACTGTGGTCTATTAAGTGTGCAGTAGCATTATGTCTAAAAAAATGCACATCCAAGCCTTAATTAAAATATACTCTATTTCTTTAAAAAAAGGAAAATCATTCTTTGAGCATTTAGCAGGTTGTAATCTTTTTGCTGATTGAGGGTCTTGCCAAAAGGTTGACTGGTGAAGGTTTGGGGAGGCTACAGGAATTCCTTAAAATAAGTCAACGAGATTTGCCACATCAATTGACTTCCTTTTCTGAGTCATTTCTCTGTAGCTTGAAATGCTATTTGATAGCAGTTTACCCACAATCGAACTTCTTTCAAAACTGGAGTAAAATTTCTCAAATATTGGTGCTATTTGTGTGTGTGTGTGTGTGTGTGTGAAATCATGTCAATTAGTTTATTTTACTGTAGATCCACAGGAATAGTGTTTTTATTTTTATTTTTTTATTTTTTTCCATTTATTTTTTAGTAGCTGGAGGCTAATTGCTTTACAATATTGTAGTGGTTTTTGCCATACATTGACATGAATCAGCCATGGATTTACATGTATTCCCCATCCCGATCCCCCCTCCCACCTCCCTCTCCACCTGATCCCTCTGGGTCTTCCCAGTGCACCAGCCCTGAGCATGATAACCCTATATGCAAAACAGAAAAAGAGACACAGATGTACAGAACAGACTTTTGGACTCTGTGGGAGAAGGCGAGAGTGGGATGGTGTGAGAGAACAGCATTGAAACATGTATATTATCAAGGGTGAAACAGATCACCAGCCCAAGCTGGATGCATGGTGCTATTTTTATCAACTGAGTTTATATAGTATTCTAAATTATTTTATTGTCATTACAACAATCCTTACAGAATTTCAGGAACTCACTTTCTCTCCCCATCCATAAGAAGCAACACCTTTTCCATTCAAATTTTATCATGAGGTTGTGGCAATTCAATCACATCTTCAGGTTGCACTTCAAATTCTAGCTCCCTTGCTAGTTCCACTACATCAGCAGTTACTTCTTTCACTGAAGTCTTGATCCCTTCAAAGTCATCCATGAGGGTTGGAAATGACTTCTTCCAAATTTCCTTTAATATTAAGAGTTAGACTGCTTCCTATGAATTGTGAATGTTCTTCATGACAAGCAGAATGGTGAATCCCTTCCAAAAAGTGTTCAATTAACTTTGCTCAGACCCATCAAAGGGATTGCTATCTATCACTAACTATAGTCTTATAAAAATGAATTTCTTAAATCATGAGATTTGAAAGTCAGAGTGACTCCTTGATTCATGAGGTGCAGAATGGATCTTGTGTTAGCAGGCATGAAAACCATTAATCCCATTGTCCATCTCCATCAGAACTCTTGGATGACCAGGCGTATTTTCAAAGAGACACTTAATATTTTGAAATACATTCCCCCCACCCCCACCCCACCCCGCCCCCGACCAGTAGGTCTCAACAGTGAGTTTAAAATATTTAGTAAACTATGTTGTAAACAAATGTGCTGTCATTCAGGCTAAGCTACTCCATTAATAGAGTGCAGTCTGAGTAGATTTAGCATAATTCTTTGGGACCCTAGGACTTTCAGAGTGAGTAATGGCTTCAAATTAAGTCTCTAGCTACATTAGCTGCTAACAAGAATGCCAGCCTGACTTTGAAGCTTTGAAATCAGACATTGGCTTAACCTTTCTAGGTATGAATGTCCTAGATGACATTTTCTTCCAATAGAAGGTGGTTTCATCTACACTGAAAATCTTTTGTTTAAGGTAGTCAACTTCTTGAATCATCTTAGCTAGATCTTCTGGATATCTTGCTTCACCTTCTACATCAGCAATTGCTGATTTACCTTATACTTTCATGTTATGGAGATGGGTTCTTTCCTTAAACCCCATGAACCAACCTCTGCTAGCTTCAAGTTTTCCTGCTGTATCTTCCCACTGTGCTCAGCCTTCACAGAATAGAGGAAAATAGGCCTTGTTTTGGATTAGATTTTGGCTTAAGAGAATGTTTGTAACTGGTTTGATCTTCTTTTCAGACCACTAAACCTTTCTCTGTATGAACATAATGTTGTTTCACTTTCTTAATTCTTTATTAATTCATGCTCACTGCAACAGCATTTTTAACTTTCTTCAGGAAGTTTTCCTTTATATCCACAACTTGACTGTTGGTGCCAGAGGCCTAGTTTTCAGCCCATCTTGACTTTCTACATTCCTTTCTCATTAAGCTTAATCATTTCCAACTTTTGATTTAAGGGAAGAAACATGTGACGCGTCCCTTTACTTGAATACTTCCAAGTTATTAATTGGACTAATTTCAGTATCATTGTGTCTCAGGGAAGAGATAGACCTGAGGAGACACTAGGGAATGGACAGTCAGTGGAGCAGTCGGAACATACTCAACATTTACTGATTAAATTCCCCATCTTATATTGATGCGATTCTTGTAGCTCCAAAGCAATTATAATAGTAGCATCAAAGATCACTAATCACAGAACATCATAATAAATATAATAATAATGAAAAGTTTGGAGTATTTGCAGGATTACCAAAATGTGACACAGACAAAGAAAGTGAACAAATACTGTTAGAAAAAATGGTGCCGATAGACCTGCCTACATAGTGCTGTTACAAACATTTTTTGTGAAAACCTTATTTTATGAAAAATGTAATGTCTATAAATAGCAGTAAAACAAGGTATGTCTGTAGTCATTTTATATTGTCACAAATATAAATAAAAATAAAAATGAGTATGTAAAAGGTTAAACAGGGGGAGCAGGACATGGTCATCATGGCAGCCCCAGAGAACACCACCATGGTGTCTGGCCAGAGTGTGGTGATGGAGTGTGCGGCCTCGGCTGACCCCACCCCTTTTGTGTCCTGGGTCTGACAGGTGGGGATTTGAGAATTACTGTCCTAGAGGGTCTGGACACTGTGATTCTGAGATCTCACTTGGAGAAACTCTGCTAATAGCAAACTTAGAAGATAGAGACTGGCTTCACTCCTGACCCTGGGTGCTGTTCCTTTTTCAGGAACTTACTCCACTAAGTTTGGAGAAGGAAGTGGCAACCCACTCCAGTATTGTTGCCTGGAGAATCCCATGGACAGAGGAGCCTGATGGGTTATAGTCCACGGGGTCGCAAAGAGTCGGAAATGACTGAGTGACTAACAAAACATAACACAAGATTACTATATTTTACATATTTTCCATTTTCTTTAAGTGTAAACTATTTTGAATTATAAATTATTTGCAATCGTTCATTTTTAATTAAAAGTCTTTATTCTAGAATAGTTTTAGACATACTTGATAGAAACAAAGATAGTATAGTGAAACTGAACACTGTAACCAGTTTCCACTGCTATATACATATTATGCTAAATATTATGCTAATTTATCACAACTAATGAACCAAAACTGATAAATAGCTTTTTACCAAAGCCCATATATTATTTGGATTTCCTTAGTTTTAATCTAATGCCATTTTCTTTTCTTTTCAAGGATCCAATCCAAGATACTTTGTCACTTTCATTAGTCATGTCTCCTGAGAGCTCCTCAGACTTTCCTTGCTTTTGATGAACTTGATAGTCATAAAGAGTACTGACCCAACATTTTGTGGAGTGTCCCTCGGGTGAGATTTGCCTGATGATTTCTCATGGTTAGACTTAATGGACATGCTTTTAAGCCAAAGTTCATAAAGTGTCATTCTCATTTCTTCATAGGGAATGTTTTTGCTACTAACATCAGTCTTTTTGAGTGTAACTTATCTGCACAAATTACTTGGAATTATTTTGTATAGAAGATGTGCCTATTTTTCCTGTAATATTTATTTTTATGAGTGTGGACTCATGGCTATTTACTTTATATTTCAGGTAATAAACAAATATTCCTATATATTGCTGCTCAAAAGACTCTGGTCATTGGGAGTTGGCACTTTTGTTCCTTTGACATACTCTCATGGTTTTGTTTTTTGAGCACTTCAGTATTTGAAGAGTCTCCACAATCATTTGTACATTCCATGTCATAATCCCAGAATCAACTAGATCTCTAGTTCTTTTTAACAAGATTAGTATGAGAAACCATGATCTTTACACTGAGCAAACTTTGTTATTTTGTAAATAAAATCTAAGGTTTTTCTTGATTGAGATTGCTTAGACTATGGGTCCTTAAAGATGTCTAAGTAAATACATATTGAATCCTACCTATCCAAATATTATAAAATATTACATACTGTATAGATTTTATATATGTATGTTAGAAAATTATTTAAACTTACAATTAAACACTTGAAGAATGTTAATTTCCATCTGGCAATGTGGTATTTATATGATTTATCCTAATTTGCATTAAAATCAATGAGATAGATAATTTCTTATCTGCATTTAACAAATAAAAACACTATGTGAGTTTAGTGCTAAATATTTGAAGTTAGTCATGCAATATATTTTTTTATTAATAATTAGAAAACAAAGTTAGGTATAATACTTAAAAATATCTAAATTGATTATATTAAGTTGAACAATGTGGTGGTTAATTTTATGTTATTAATAATTTGCCTGGGTCATAGGGGACCCAGATTAAACATTAGTTCTAGGTGTGTTTGTGAGGATGTTCCCTCATGAGGTTAATATTTGAATCAGTGAACCCATTAAAGTAGATGACCCTCCCCACAGGAGTAGGCATTATTCAATCTGCAGAGGGACTGAGTAAAACAGAAAATGAAAGAAGGGAAAATGTGTTCTTTTCCTGCTTGCATCATTGAACCGGGACATTGGTTTTCTCCAGACTTTGGACTGGAATTCAAACCACTGGCTTCCCTCAGGGTTTAAATTCAAACTGGAATTTCACCACCAATTTTCCGGTTCTCAGCTCACAAACAGATAGAAGATCACAGCACTTTTTATCCTCCATCACTGTGTGGGCCATTTCCTCATAATGGACCTCCATGATAGATATATATAGATAGATAGATAGATATATGGCTGATGGCTCAGATGGTAAAGAATCTTCCTGCAATGCAGGATACCCAGGTTTGATCCATGGGTTGGGAAGATCCTCTAGAGGAGGAAATGGCTATCCACTCTAGTATTCTTGCCTGAAGAATTTCATGGACAGAGGAGCCTGGTGGGCTACAGTTCATGGGGTTGGATAGGACTGAAGGACTGACATTTTCACTTTTATATAGATATATGGATGTATAAATATAAATCCCATTGGTTTTATTTCTCTAAATGGCACAACTTTTAAATTTCATAGCATAGAAAAAGATACTAAAATTCAAGGAAATATCCAATGATTAACCATCTATATACTAATTTGCATGACAATTTATTGAAACATATTTTTATAAGAAAAAGCATATATTTATTTAGTTTTTGAAGGAAACATATAATTTCTCAGCTGAAACTGAACAGTATTATCAATTGTTTAATTGAAAACAATTAAACAGTGTGGCGATTCCTTAAAAAATTGGAAATAGAACTGCCATATGACCCAGCAATCCCATTGTAGGGCATACACACCAAGGAAACCAGAATTGAAAGAGACACATGTACCCCGGTGTTCATCGCCTCACTGTTTACAATAGCTAGGACATGGAAGCAACTTAGATGTCCATTGACAGACTGAATGGATAAGAAAGCTGTGGTACATATACACAATAGAATATTACTCAGCTATTAAAAAGAATGCACTAAAATCAGTTCCAATGAGGTAAATGAAACTGGAGCCTATTATACAGGGAAGTAAGTCAGAAAGAAAAACACCAATACAGTATATTAATGCATACATATGGGATTTAGTAAGATTGTAATGACTCCCCTATGTGAAAGACAGCAAAAGAGTCACAGATATAAAGAACAGACTTTTGGACTCTGTGGGAAAAGGCGAGGGTTGGACAATTTGAGAGGATAGCATTGAAACATGTATGTTACCATATGTGAAATAGTTCACCAGTTCAAGTTTGATGCTTGAAACAGGGCACTCAAAGTTGGTGCACTGGGACAACCCAGAGGGAAGGAATTGGGAGGGAGGTGAGAGGGGGGTTTCAAAATGGGGTGAACACACATATACCCATGGCAGATTTGTGTTGATGTATGGCAAAAACAACCACAATATTGTAAATTAATTAATTTTTAAAAAGATAAAATACTCAAAATAAGCATATGCATTGCAATTGAGCAAAATATTTTTTTTCCCCCAAGTAATAAAGATTCTGTTTTTCTTAGTGAAAAAGAAAGTATCTGTTAATGTCTGCTATGTGCTAAGCACAGTATGACTACATTCAAAAATTAGATAAGTGATTGTTTAGAAAGAAAGAAAAAAGAAACCCTAACAATCTCATGAAAAAGTGAATAACAGGAACAGTATTTCCAATGTAACATGATAGACTGATTATATATTTCTTCATTATTTTTTATTTTATCATTTGATTGTAGGGTGACATTTCTAATAGGAAAATAATAATCTTGATGATTTTAGTGGATGTATAAACAAAGTTCATTTAATTCTTATTTCTACATAAAGGATAATTGGTTAATTATTTTAGAAGCTGACTTTAAGGGAATGAAGGTTCAATAATGTTGTTGGGAGTCTGAAATGAGATCAGACAAGAGAAAGAAATGCTCTTTAAAGTTAATTATATTTGATTTTCCTTCTCCCTTCGTGTTTGTTGCCTTTAAATAGAGGCACTCATTGGCTGGAGTAATTACCAGCTTGGTCAATGCAGAAGGCTCCGTTCTTCCAAATATGTAAACCATGCTCATCTACATCTATTTCATATCTTATAAATTTGAAAAAAAATGAAAAGATTGTAAGTTTTAATAAGACAAGCAGGTGCCAGGTTCTCGATCTTAAATTTGCCCATTTTAGGCATTTTAACCCTTACGGGAGTGATATTTGAAATGAAACTCCTCAGATAAGAATGTTACACATATTAGTGTCATAGCTCATTAATTTCACTTTACTACACACAGCAGCAACTTCTCTTGGGGTTACTAAATGCAGACTAATCTCTGAGTTGTGAGGCAAAGACAGCTTGGATGTGCACTAATTTATCTTCTGATATGGAGTCTATCTGTAGAATAGATGCCTCATGTTAATGAAATGCAAATCAAATGTTTGGCTAAGGGAAATTTAAAAAGGAACAAAAAGGAAATACTAATGAATCAATAACATCCTGACGTATATCCCCCAGGGCTTAATGTTCTTTACAAGGCACAGGTGTCAAATAGTACTTACCAGTAAAGTCAAGGGAACAGATGCATTTTAATTTATCCATGGGATGTGTAGATGTAGTTCTCTGGAGGCATGGTGATGAATCACAATTCTTTCTGTTTAGTTCACAAAGCAGGGCAATATAGAAATAAAGGAAAACAGAAACATCTGCTAACTATATAATTTTAACATTACCTGTTAACTACTTTTCCAGTGCAAATTTCCCATTACTGCTTCACCTAGAACTCTTGTTGCTATAATTGACTTTTCATATTACATTGCTTGGACTGTTTGTCAATTTTCAGAGTTAGAAATATAGCCTAAACTGACACTGAATTGACTATTGATTTCTAGCAACTATTTCTTACCAATATTTAACAATTTTTTTTTTAAAGACAGTGACACATAACACACTGTATTGATAAATTAGATGAATGGAAATTTTCCTAATATTATTAATTTTTCTCTAGTGAAATGAATCTAGGCTGGAGAAAAATTAATGTAATATGTAACTAAAAAGAAAAGAATATAAGTACCTATAAAATCTATTTATATTCCCTTTGTCACTGACAAAATGAAATACTAACTGACAATATGATAATAATTAATTTAAGTTCACTGATTAATAACTAGTAATGAGGAACTCTCCTAGCAGTCCAGTGATTAAGAATCCATGCTTCCACTGCAGGGGGCACAGCTTTGATCCTTCGTTGGAGAACTAAGATCCTGCATGACATGAGATGCAGCCAAAAAATAAATAAATGCTTAGTAATGAAATGAAGGTTAATGATGAATGAAAACTGCTTTATTTATACCTTAAAAATATCTATTTGGTAATGTGAAGTATGGATCAATTTTCTGAGAAAAATGGCACATTTGAAAACCTTTGTTTGTTCCTTGGAGTTGGAGATATATCAAAATTCATCTCTCCAGATGATCTTATTTTTGCTCTCTGTCATGTGATTTTAAATGTTAAGTTTTGTTTGTTATAAACAGTACATTAAGTTTATATAGATGATCATATATTTTCTGAAAATTATTGTTCTTTGTGTATGGTGTTAGAAAGTGATCTAGTTCCATTCTTTTACAAGTGGTTGACCAGTTTTCCTAGCACCACTTGTTAAAGAGGTTGTCTTTTTTCCATTGTATATTCTTGCCTCCTTTGTGGAAGATAAGGTGTCCATAGGTATGTGGATTTTTCTCTGGGCTTTCTATTTTGTTCCATTGATCTATATTTCTGTCTTTGTGCCAGTACCATACTATCTTGATGACTGTGGCTTTGTAGTAGAGTCTAAAGTCAGGCAGGTTGATTCCTCCAGTTCCATCCTTCTTTCTCAAGATTGTTTTGGCTATTCGAGTTTTTTTTTTTTTTTTTTTTTTTTTTTTTTTTTTTTTTTTTTTTTTTTTTTTTTTTTTTTTTTTTTTTTGCATTTCCATACAAATTGTGAAATTATTTGTTCTAGTTCTGTGAAGAATACCATTGGTAGCTTGATAGGGATTGCATTGAATCTATAGATTGCTTTGGGTAGTATACTCATTTTCACAATACTGATTCTTCCAATCCATGAACATGGTATATTTCTCCATCTGTTTGTGTCCTCTTTGATTTCTTTCATCAGTGTTTTATAGTTATCTATATATAGGTCTTTTGTTTCTTTAGGTAGATATACTCTAATGTATTTTATTCTTTTTGTTGCAATGGTGAATGGTATTGTTTCCTTAATTTCTCTTTCTGTTTTCTCATTGTTAGTGTATAGGAATGCAAGGGATTTCTGTGTGTTAATTTTATATCCTGCAACATTACTATATTAATTGATTAGCTCTAGTAATTTTCTAGTAGAGTCTTTAGGGTTTTCTATGTAGAGGATCATGATGTCTGCAAACAGTGAGAGTTTTACTTCTTCTTTTCCTATCTAGATTCCTTTTATTTCTTTTTCTGCTCTGATTGGTGTGGCCAGCACTTCCAAAACTATGTTGAATAATAGTGGTGAGAGTAGGCACCCTTGCCTTGTTCCTGACTTTAGGGGAACTTCTTTCAATTTTTCACCATTGAGGATAATGTTTGTTGTGGGTTTGTCATATATATTTTTTATTATGTTGAGGTATGTTCCTTCTATTCCTGCTTTTTGGAGAGTTTTTATCATAAATGGACGTTGAATTTTGCCAAAGGCTTTCTCTGCATCTATTGAGATAATCATATGCTTTTTATCTTTCAATTTGTTAATATGGTGTATTACATTGATTGATTTGCAGATATTAAAGAATCCTTGCATTCCTGGGATAAAGCCCACTTGGTCATTATGTGTGATCTTTTTATATGTTGTTGGATTCTGTTTGCTAGAATTTTCTTAAGGATTTTTGCGTTTATGTTCATCAGTGATATTGGCCTGTAGTTTTCTTTTTTTGTGGCATCTCTGTCTGGTTTTGGTATTAGGGTGATGGTGGCCTCTTTTATAAAATGAGTTTGGAAGTTAACCTTCTTCTGCAATTTTCTGGAAGAGTTTGAGTAAGATAGGTGTTAGCTCTTCTCTAAATTTTTGGTAGAGTTCAGCTGTGAAGCCATCTGGTTCTGGGCTTTTGTTTGCTGGAAGATTTCTAACTACAGTTTCGATTACCATGCTTGTAATGGGTCTGTTAAGATCTTCTATATCTTCCTGCTTCAGTTTTGGAAAGATTTACTTTTCTAAGAATTTGTCCATTTCTTCCATGTTGCCCATTTTATTGACACATAGCTGCTGGTAGTAGTCTCTTATGATTCTTTGTATTTCAGTGTTGTCTGCTTAACCACATCTTAAAACTAGTCTCTCAGAGCTAATAGGAAGAAAAAAAATTTTTTTTTAAATCTGAGGGATTCATGGTTTTTAAAACAAGTTTCAATTACTCATTGCCTAAAGATTATGCATTACTTTTATTTTTCAGTCATCCCCATAGGTGTAGAACTAGGAACAGTTCATGGGAGCATATATTTGGGCAACATTATGACTTGTAATGAAGGCAGTTTTATGGTATTTGTTCACTGATAAGGAACGTATTGAGCATTCTACTACTTTTTCCATTCTTGGAAACAAAGGTTTATCTATATTAAAGCTTCCTTCTAATGTAAAACACACACAAGCACACACACACATAGGAAAAAAACATATTTTAATGCATAACAACTCTTTATCAAAATAAGTGATAAACTGATTTGGCAAGGGCCACCATAAGAGTTACTATTGTAACAGATGGGTGTGGTAAATAAAAAGAAATATGATGTTTTACATATCTTCCATATATGTATATGAAAGTTTTCAATTTTGGGCTTATCTGGTGGCTCAGCCATAAATAATCCCTTTGCAATGCAGGGGACCTAGGAGATATGTGTTTGATCCCTGGGTCTGGAAGATCCTCTGGAGGAGGACATGGCAACCTACTCTGGTATTCTTGCCTGGAAAATCCTTTGGACAGAAGAACCTGGTGGGCTACAGTCCAAAGGCTGCAAAGTGTCAGATACAACTGAGCTACTGAACACACACACACACACACACGCACACATACACACACACCTAACAAGCTGTTGAATTTGAAAATTCAAATAACTGAAGTGAAAAATTTTCTAACTGAGCTTAATAGCAGATGTTACAGGGCAGAAGAAATAATCAGTGAATTTGAAGGCAGATCAATAGAAATTAACATATCATAGTGAGAATCCACTACCATCGTCTGAAAGGCTGAAGTTAAATTGTTTTCAAATCATTGACTTTTGTTGCATAACATGGAGTAGGATTTTAATCATATTTCTAGGCCCCCATTTCTGTCTTCATTAACTTATTTTTCTCTTCCTTTCTCTCCCACTTAGCCTCTTGGATTTTTCCAAAGCATTCACTATTCATCTTATTTTCCTCCCTGTGTCCTCTGCACTCAGGGGTTTTCTTGAACTTCTATAACATGTTCCCTACAACCATAGTTTTGGTCCTTGCTTTTGATTCAATTCCTAGTATTTGTGTCATACTTATTTCTAGTTATACTGTTTTAAAAAAAATCTTCTCCAATTAAAATGCTTTTTTCAGTGATACAATAATAGTCAATAATAGTTTACTAAATTCTCTTCAAATGCAAAATTTAGGAATAATTTTTATCTTATGTCTGATACTTTTGCAGTGAATGCATGACAGTAATCACAACACAAACCAATAAATTTTATTTACAGAGGGAGAATGTTTATATGCAAGTTTATTTAATGCTACTTTTTTGAATATTATTGTCATGATTTTCATTATAGCTTTTATCAGGAGTCATGTCTATAATTTACTTTAAAAATAGCTTAGCAAAGTAGCAGGAGCATGTCTTATTTAAACACAAACAAGGAAAATAAAGAGCTTCCGGTTCAAGATAGCAGAGTAGAAGGACATGTGCTCATCTCCTCCTGCATTAACACCAAAATTGCAACTAGTTTTTGGACAGACATTAACAGAAGGACACTGGAACCCACCAAATATATATATATATATATATATATATATATATATTCCATCTCCAAAGACAAAAAGAAGCCAGAGCAAAGTGATAGGAGGGGTGCAATTATGATAAAATCAAACCCCAATCTTGCTGGGTGGGTGACCCACAGAATGGAAAGCAGTAATACCAAAGAACTTCTTGCACTGTTGTGGAGGTTCTGGACCCCTCATTAGTCTTCCCAACCTGGGGATCTGACAAAGGGGCTGGGAATCCCCAGGGAATCTGGCCTTCAGTGCCAGCAGGATTTGATTATAGGACTCCCAGAGGACTGGGGGAAACAAAGACTCCAGTCTTGGAAGACACAAAATTTTTCATGCACCAAGATGCAGAGGAGAGGAGCAGTGACATCACAGAAGATCTAACCAAAACTGCCTACTAGTGTTGGAGGGCCTTCTGTAGAGTTGTGGGTAGGCAGGGGCTCACCACAGGGATGGGGGGACTGGAAGGTCCCCCTTGACCTAAACCCTCTTGAAATAAACTATTAACCCTAGTATAGAGCCTGTAGACCTCAGGGCTGGGTCCCCTCAGGCCAAACAATCATGGAAGGAATGCAATCCCACCCATCAGCAGATAATTTGGATTAAACCTTTACTGAGCAAGTCCCATGAAATTAAAAGACGTTTGCTCCTTGGAAGAAAACTTATTATCAACCTATACAGCATATTAAAAAGCAGAAACATTACTTTCCAACAAAGGTCCATCTAGTCAAGGCTATGGTTTTTCCGGTAGTCATATATGGATGTGAGAGTTGGAATTTAAAGAAAGCTGAGTGCCTAAGAATTGATGCTTTTGAACTTTGGTTCAAAAGCTTTTGTCGGAGAAGACTCTTGAGAGTCCCCTGCACTGCAAAGAGATCCAATCAGTCCATCCTAAAGGAAATCAGTCCTGGATATTCATTTGAAGGACTGATGCTAAAGCTGAAATTCCAATATTTGGCCACCTGATGGGAAGAACTGACTCATTCTAAAAGACCCTGATGCTGGGAAAGATTGAAGGTGGGAGGAGAAGGGGACAACAGAGGATGAAATGGTTGGGTGGCATCACCAACTTAATGGACATGAGTTTGAGTAAACTGCAGGGCTTGGTGACGGACAGGGAATCCTGGCATGCTGCAGTCCATGAGGTCTCAATGGACCAAGCAAGGCCCTGCCCACCAGAGCAAGACCCAGTTTTTGCCTCCCATCAAGAAGCTTACACAAACCTCTTAGCCTCATCCATCAAAGGGTAGACAGAAGAACCAAGAAGAAACACAGTCTGACAGAGGCTAAAACAAAACTCATACTACAGAAAATTAATCACAATAAAAAAACAGAATTATGTTCCATATAAAGAGGGAAGATAAAACCCCCCCAAAAATCAACTAAAGTGGAGATAGGCAGCCTTCCAGAAAAATGATTCAAAATAATGATGGTGAAGATGATCCAGGATCTCGGGAAAAGAATGGAAGCAAAGATTTAGAAGATGCAAGAAAAGTTTACCAAAGAAAGACCTAGAATAAAAACAAATAAAGAAATTGAAATGGAAAAAATACACTAGAATGGATTAATAGCAGAATAACTGAGGCAGAAGAACAAATAAATGATCTGGAGGGCAGAATGGTGGAAATCACTGCCTCAGAACAGAACTGCCTCAGAAAAAAAAAAAAAAAAAAAAAAAGAATGAAAAGGAATGAAGACAGCCTAAGAGACCTCTGGAGCATCAACATTTGCATTATAGGGACACTAGAAATAAGAGAGAGAGAGAAAGAACCTGAGAAAATATTTGAAGAGATAATAGCTGAAAACTTCCTTAAACATGGGAAAGGAAATACTCAGCCAAGTCCGGGAAACACAGAGAGTCCCAGGAAGGATAAACCCAACGAGGAACACATCAAGACATGCAATAATCAAACTAGTTAAAAATTAAAGACAGAGACAAAATATTAAAAACAACAAGGGAAAAATGGCAACATACAAGGGAACTCTTGTCAGGCTATCAGTTGATTTCTCCGCAGAAACTCTGCAAGCCAGAAGGGAATGGTGTGATAAATTTAAAGTGATGAAAGGGAAGAAACTACAACCAAGAATATCCTAACCAGCAACATTCTTCTTCAGATTTGATGAATAAATCAAAAGCTTTCCAGACAAGCAAAAGTAAGATAATTCAGCATCACCAAACCAGCTTTACAACAAATGCTGAAGCAACTTATCTAGGTAGAAAACACAAGAGAAGGAAAAGACCTACACAAAATAAACACAAATTAATAAAAGAGTAATAGGATCATTTGGGGGCTTCTTTGGTGGCTCAGATGGTAAAGAATCTGCCTGCAATGTGGGACATTTGCGTTAGATCCTTGGTTGGGAAGATCCCCTGGAGAAGAGAATGGCTAACCACTCCAGTATTCTTGCCTGGAGAATCCCATGGACAGAAAAATCTTGCAGGTGCAGTCCATGGAATCGTAAACAATCAGACACCACTGAGTGACTTTCACACACACACACAATAGGATCATACATATTGATAATTACCTTAAAGGCAAATGGATTAAATGCACCAATCAAAACACATAGGCTGGCTGGGTGGATGAAAACATGTGCGTGTATGTCATTCCACTTACCACATCACTCTGCTTGACCCTTTCCCCAAATTGGATGTAATTATTTTATATTGTTAAGTTAATCATGTTCCCAATATGGCTTGCAATTGTAATTACCTTTTATTTTTTGTCTGGCTATTGATTGTGAAAACTGATAAACATATTTTACTATTGTGATTATGTGATTATGTAACTATTACTCACTTAATGCCATTGTCATGATTGGTCAACAGAAAAATAATATAACTCTATATCACCAAAACTAGTATCTAATAGAAAAACCTACAGTCATTTTTTTAAAAATCCAGATTCATATAAAAATTATCTTGAGGTTTCTTAAAAAATATAAATGTTCAGGTATTGTTTTTTTTTTTTTTTTTCCTCCAGAATTCTAGATATGTTTCCAATGAACAGTCATGTTTAAAAACAACTTACCTGTATGATGAACTCTTACTTTATCTTGCTTGTTTCATTTTTTCTATTTCAAACATAGTGCCCCCATTTAATTTAGTTATTGCTCTTCAATTTTTCCATATCTTCTTTCTTTTACTGATGTTCTTTCTTAAGAATTTATCAAGTGTATTAGAAAAAGTTTTGTATGCATATATATAAATATGTACTATATATATTTAGAAAAAATTATAAATTTTTCTCTAACTAAAACAAAAATCATGACATTTTGATTCCAATCATTTGATCTCATATAAACAGAAAAAAGAAACTTCAAGAGCAAGAGATTGATTGTTTTGTGTAGAATGATATTTCAAAGTTATGAAAACTAACATGAGTGAGTGAATGAGGAAGCAGAGACAGAGCTGAGAAGATAATGGAGAGTGATTTTCACAAATGAGTCCTAGAACCAAGTCAAGAACTCTTTTATATTCCTGGGGAAATTCAATGAGCATTTGGGAATTTTTTTTACAAAAAATGCAGTCATTTTTCTCATGAAAATATGGAAAAACTTTATACAAGCAAAATAAGAATAAGATGATACATATAAGAAATGATTAGATATTAATGTGGAAATAAAATATCTTATAAGAGTAAAGAAATTATACTGCAAAAAACAGTTAAGGAAAACCTGAGAGAAAAATGAAGTCACATCTAAAACCAATACAAGTAGGCCATCATTCAGAGGAAGTACAGGGAGACGGGAGAAATGGATAAAAATAAGTTCAATCAGATAATCAATGGAAGAAATATGCTACAGTTTATAAGAGACCTGAGTAGTTATACAGAAGCCTAATATATATATATACATTTGAAATATATTTGAATTGAATATATGTATTGAAATTATATATATAATTTATACATATATATTAAATATATAATATATATTATATACATATATTATTTCAATATATTGAAATATATCGATAATTTCACAACAAAAACAGTTTAAATGTTTCTAGTGAAAAAAAAAACACTTTGATTAATGAAAATAATAAAAACATCCCTGCCTCTGAATTATTGGCAGGAAGTTACTTTAAGATGTAATCCATATAAATTAGGTTGATACAAAAAAAAAGAGAGAGAGAGAGATAATATATGAAAATATTTAATTTCAGAATTCAGTGACAAGATATAGCATGATAATCAGTGCAAAGCATCATTTTCTAAATTAGAATATGAAATCAGTGAGTGCTGAAGAAATATTTTTCTCAAGGATAGTTTTTGCCTCCATTCCATATATAAAACTGAAGCTATACTGTGTAAAACTTAAAAATAAATTGATTTCTTCTTTAAATACAAAGGAAGAAGTCAATGAGAAATTTGAGCAGACATCAAAAAATGGACAAAAAAATGATCACATAAATAAACAAAACTTTGATCTGTTTGAACAGCTGATTGACTGTAAAAAAAAACAAAAAAATTATGTGGGTCTCAAATCTAGAAATGCTATCCTTCAAATAAACTTGGAATAACATAGAAAACTTCAAAAAATAAATGCAATTCCAGCATCATTTCTTCAGTGAAGAGTATTTACATAGTCATAATAAAGTAAATCTTGGTGATTTGTTCTCAAATTTAATTTTTTTTCCAGCTTTTTTTTTTTCCCCATTTATTTTTATTGGTTGGAGGCTAATTACTTTACAGTATCATAGCGGTTTTTGCCATACATTGACATGAATCAGCTATGGATTTACATGTATTCCCCATCCCTCTGGGTCTTCCCAGTGCACCAGCCCCGAGCACTTGTCTCACGCATCCAACCTGGGCTGGTGATCTGTTTCACACTTGATAATATACATGTTTCAATGCTGTTCTCTCAAAACATCCCACCCTCGCCTTCTCCCACAGAGTCCAAAAGTCTGTTCTATACATCTGTGTCTCTTTTTCTGTTTTGCATATAGGGTTATCGTTACCATCTTTCTAAATTCCATATATATGTGTTAGTATACTGTATTGGTCTTTATCTTTCTGGCTTTCTTCACTCTGTATAATGGGCTCCAGTTTCATCCATCTCATTAGAACTGATTCAAATGAATTCTTTTAATGGCTGAGTAATATTCCATGGTGTATATGTACCACAGCTTCCTTATCCATTCGTCTGCTGCTGGGCATCTAGGTTGCTTCCATGTCCTGGCTATTATAAACACTGTTGCGATGAACATTAGGGTGCATGTGTCTCTTTCAGATCTGGTTTCCTCAGTGTGTATGCCCAGAAGTGGGATTACTGTGTCATATGGCAGTTCTATTTCCAGGTTTTTAAGAAATCTCCACACTGTTCTCCATAGTGGCTGTACTAGTTTGCATTCCCACTCACAGTGTAAAAGGGTTCCCTTTTCTCCACACCCTCTCCAGCATTTATTGCTTGTAGACTTTTGGATAGCAGCCATCCTGACTGGCGTGTAATGATACCTCTTTGTGGCTTTGATTTGCATTTCTCTGATAATGAGTGATGTTGAGCATCTTTTCATGTGTTTGTTAGCCATCTGTATGTCTTCTTTGGAGAAATGTCTGTTTAGTTCTTTGGCCCATTTTTTGATTGGATCATTTATTTTTCTGGAATTGAGCTGCAGGAGTTGCTTGTATATTTTTGAGATCAATCGTTTGTTGCTTTGTTTGCTATTATTTTCTCCCAATCTGAGGGCTGTCTTTTCACCTTGCTTATAGTTTCCCTTGTTGTGCAAAAGTTTTAAGTGTCATTAGGTCCTATTTGTTTATTTTTGCTTTTATTTCCAATATTCTGGGAGGTGGGTCATAGAGGATCCTGCTGTGATTTATGTCTGAGAGTGTTTTGCCTATGTTCTTCTCTAGGAGTTTTATAGTTTCTGGTCTTACGTTCAGATCTTTAATCCATTTAGAGTTTATTTTTGTGTATGGTGTTATAAAGTGATCTAGTTTCATTCTTTTACAAGTGGTTGACCAGTTTTCCCAGCACCACTTCTTAAAGAGATTTTCTTTTTTCCATTGTATATCCTTGCCTCCTTTGTCGAAGATAAGATGTCCATAGATACGTGCATTTTTCTCTGGGCTTTCTATTTTGTTCCATTGATCTATATTTCTGTCTTTGTGCCAGTACCATACTGTCTCGATGACTGTGGCTTTGTAGTATAGTCTGAAGTCAGGCAGGTTGATTCCTCCAGTTCCATTCTTCTTTCTCAAGATTGCTTTGACTATTCAAGGTTTTTTGTATTTCCATACAAATTGTGAAATTATTTGTTCTAGTTCTGTGAAGAATACCGTTGGTAGTTTGATAGGGATTACATTGAATGTATAGATTGCTTTGGATAGTATAGACATTTTCACAATACTGATTCTTCCAATCTATGAACATGGTATATTTCTCCATCTGTTTGTGTCCTCTTTGATTTCTTTCATCAGTGTTTTATAATTTTCTGTGTATGTTTTTTGATTCTTTAGGTAGATATACTCCTAAGTATTTTATTCTTTTTGTTGCAATGGTGAATGGTATTGTTTCCTTAATTTCTCTGTGTTCTCATTGTTAGTGTATAGGAATGCAAGGGATTTCTGTGTGTTAATTTTATATCCTGCAACATTACTATATTCATTGATTAGCTCTAGTAATTTTCTGGTAGAGTCTTTAGGGTTTTCTACATAGAGGATCATGTCATCTGCAAACAGTGAGAGTTTGACTTCTTTTCCTATCTAGATTCCTTTTATTTCTTTTTCTGCTCTGATTGGTGTGGCCAACACTTCCAAAACTATGTTGAATAATAGTGGTGAGAGTGGGCACCCTTGTCTTGTTCCTGATTTTAGAGGAAATGCTTTCACTTTTTCACCATTGAGGGTAATGCTTGCTGTGAGTTTGTATATATAGCTTTTATTATGTTGAAGTATGTTCCTTCTATTCCTGCTTTCTGGAGAGTTTTAATCATAAGTGGATGTTGATTTCTGTCAAAGGCTTTCTCTGCATCTATTGAGATAATCATATGTTGTTGTTTTTTTTTTTTTCTTTCAATTTGTTAATGTGGTCTATTGCATTGCTTGATTTGCAGATATTAAAGAATCCTTGCACTCCTGTGATAAAGCCCACTTGGTCATTATGTATGATCTTTTAAATATGTTTTTAGAGTCCGTTTGCTAGAATTTTATCAAGGATTTTTGCATCTGTGTTCATCAGTGATATTGGCCTGTAGTTTTCCTTTTTGTGTGTGTGGCATCTTTGTCTGGTTTTAGAGTTAGGGTGATGGTGGCCTCATAGAATGAGTTTGGAATTTTGCCTTCTTCAACAATTTTCTGGAAGAGTTTGAGTAAGATAGGTGTTAGCTCTTCTCTAAATTTTGGTAGAATTCAGCTGTGAAGCCATCTGGTCCTGAGTTTTTTTTGCTGGAAAATTTCTGATTACAGTTTCGATTTCCTCGCTTGTGAAGGGTCTGTTAAGATATTCTATTTTTCCTGGTTTAGTTTTGGAAAGTTATATTTTCTAAGAATTTGTCAGTTTCTTCCAAGTTGTCCATTTTATTGGCATAGAGCTGCTGGTTGTAGTCTCTTATGATCCTTTATATTTCAATGTTGTCTGTTGTGATCTCTCCATTTTCATTTCTAATTTTGTTAATTTGGTTCTTCTCCCTTTGTTTCTTAGTGAGTCTTGCTAATGGTTTGTCAATTTTGTTTATTTTTTCAAAAAACCAGATTGTAGCTTTGTTGATTTTTGCTATGTTCTCTTTAGTTTCTTTTGCATTTATTTCTGCCCTAATTTTTAAGATTTCTTTCCTTCTACTTACCCTGGGGTTCTTCATTTATTCCTTCTCTAGTCGCTTTAGATGTAGAGTTAGGTTATTTATTTGGCTTTTTTCTTGTTTCTTGAGGTAAGCCTGTAATGCTATGAACCTTCCCTTTAACACTGTTTTTACAGTGTCCCATAGGTTTTGGGTTGTTGTGTTTTCATTTTCATTCATTTCTATGCATATTTTGATTGCTTTTTTTATTTCTTCTATGATTTGTTGGTTATTCAGAAGCATGTTATTTGGCCTCCATATATTTGAATTTTTAATTTTTTTTTCTTTCCTGTAATTGAGATCTAATCTCACTGCACTGTGGTCAGAAAAGATGACTGGAATGATTTCAGTTTTTTTGAATTTCCCAAGGCTAGATTTATGGCCCAGGATGTGATCTATTCTGGAGAAGGTTCCGTGTGCACTTGAGAAAAAGGTGAAATTGATTGTTTTGGGGTGAAATGTCCTATAGATATCAATTAGGTCTAGCTGGTCCATTGTGTCATTTAAAGTTTGTGTTTCCTTGTTAATTTTCTGTTTAGTTGATCTATCCAAAGTTGTAGGTGGGGTATTAAACTCTCCCACTATTATTGTGTTACTGTTAATTTCCCCTTTCATACTCTTTAGCATTTGCCTTACATATTGCGGTGCTCCTATGTTGGGTGTATATATATTTATAATTGTTATATCTTCTTCTTGGATTGATCGTTTGATCATTATGTAGTGTCCTTCTTTGTCTCTTTTCACAGCCTTTATTTGAAAGTCTATTTTATCTGATATGAGTATTGTGACTCCTGCTTTCTTTTGGTCTCCGTTTGTGTGAAGTATTTTTTTCCAGCCCTTCACTTTCAGTCTGTATGTGTCCCTTGTTTTGAGGTGGGTCTCTTGTAGACAGCATATGTAGATAGGGGTCTTGTTTTTATATCCATTCAGCCAATCTTTGTCTTTTGGTTGGGGCATTCAACCCATTTACATTTAGAGTAATTATTGATAGGTATGGTCCCGTTGCCATTTACTTTGTTGTTTTGGGTTCACGTTTATACAACCTTTCTGTGTTTCCTGTCTAGAGAAGATCCTTTAGCATTTGTTGAAGAGCTGGTTTGGTGGTGCTGAATTCTCTCAGCTTTTGCTTGTCTGTAAAGCTTTTGAATTCTCCTTCATATCTGAATGAAACCCTTGCTGGGTACATTAACCTAGGTTGTAGGTTATTCTCTTTCATTACTTTAAGTATGTCCTGCCATTCCCTTCTGGCCTGGAGGGTTTCTATTGATAGATCAGCTGTTATCCTTATGGGAATCCCTTTGTGTGTTGTTTGTTGTTTCTCTCTTGCTGCTTTTAATATCTGTTCTTTGTGTTTGATCTTTGTTAATTTGATTAATATGAGTCTAGGGGTGTTTTGCCTTGGGTTTATCCTGTTTGGGACTCTCTGGGTTTCTTGGACCTGTGTAACTATTTCCTTCCCCATTTTAGGGACGTTTTCAGCTATTATCTCATCGAGTATTTTCTCATGGCCTTTCTTTTTGTCTTCTTCTTCTGGGTTTCCTATGATTCGAATGTTGGGGCATTTCACATTGTCCCAGAGGTCCCTGAGGTTGTCCTCATTTCTTTTGATTCTTTTTTTTCTTTTTTCCTCTCTGCTTCATTAATTTCTAGCATTATATCTTCTACCTCACTTATCCTATCTTCTGTCTCTGTTATTCTACTGTTGGTTCCCTCCAGAGTGTTTTGATCTCATTTATTGCATTATTCATTTTTTAATTGACTCTTTTTTATTTCTTCTAGGTCCTTGTTAAACATTTCTTGCATCTTCTCAATCTTTGTCTCCAGGCTATTTATCTGTAACTCCATTTTGTTTTCAAGATTTTAGATCATTTTTATTATCATTATTCTAAATTCTTTTTCAGGTAGATTCCCTATCTCCTCCTCTTTTGTTTGACTTGGTGGGCATTTTTCATGTTCCTTTACCTGCTGGGTATTTCTCTGCCTTTTCATCTTGTTTAGATTGCTGTGTTTGGAGTGCCCTTTCTGTATTCTGGTGGCCTGTGGTTCCTTTTTATTGTGGAGGTTTCTCCCAGTAGGTGGGGTTGGACGATTGGCTTGTCAAGGTTTCCTGGTTAGGGAAGCTTGTGTTGGTGTTCTGGTGTGTGGAACTGGATTTCTTCTCTCTGGAGTGCAATGGAGTGTCCAGTAGTGAGTTTTGAGATGGGTCTATGTGTTAGGTGTGATTTTGGGCTACCTGTATGTTGACACTCAGTGCTGTGTTCCTGCGTTGCTGGAGAATTTGTGTGGTATGTCTTGCTCTGGAACTTATTGGCTCTTGGGTGGTGGTTGGTTTCAGTGTAGGTATGGAGGCTTTGGGATGATCTCTTATTACTTAATGTTCCCTGTAGTCAGGAGTTGTCTGACGTTCTCAGGTTTTGGGCTTAAGTCTCCTGCCTCTGGATTTCAGTCTTATTCTTCCAGTAGCCTCAAGACTTCTCCAAGTATACAGCACTGATAATAAAACTTCTAGGTTAATGGTGAAAATATTCTCCACAGTGAGGGACACCCAGAGAGGATCACAGAGTTACATGAAGAAGAGGAGAGGGAGGAGGTAGATAGAGATCAAGAGGAGGAGAAAAAGCGGGACTCAAGAGGAGAGACAGATCTATGCAGTACTCTGTTCCCTACATGTTCTCCATAGCCCAGACACCCACAGAGATGCATAGAATTGGATTGAGAAGAGAAGGGGGAGAGGGGAAATATAGGTGATCTGAGGGAGAAAACGGAGAGTCAAAAGTGGGATAGAATAATCAACATACTCTTGAGTAAAAATGGGTACTGAATATTGGATTCTTAAATGTCCAAAATTGATATCAAATACTGAAAAACAAAGACTAAAAATCTAGAGTAGAGGTTAGACTCTTAAAAATATAATATTAAAAACAAACAAACAAAAACACAAAAAAGTTAAATATGTATGAATTTCCACTTAAAAATAGGTCCTTTTTTTTTGCAAGGTTATAATGAAATGAAAATGAAAATTAAGGAGTAATAGAGGAGTAATAGAGGACTTTAAAAGAAAATAAGAGAAAAAAAGAAAAAAAGTTAATTAAAATATAGTAAAAATATATGAAAATGAAAATGCAAGTTAAGGAGTAATAGAGGAGTAATAGGGAATTTTAAAAGAAAATAAAAGAAAAAATTAAAAAAGAAAAGAAAAAAAAATTAAACAAACAAACAAACAAAAGTAAAAATATATCTAGGAATTTCTCTGGAGCTGTTGTGGTCAGTGTGGGTTCGGTTCAGTTTCAGATAGCTCTTTGTTCCAGCTTACACTTCTCAATATCTACAGTCCCCTTCTGGTGTGGTCGGTGTTAATCTGTTGCACTGGTGACTTCTGAAGTGGTTCCCTTTGTTTATTTGGCTTCTGTTTGCTGGTCTCTTCAGTGTCTAATTTCCGCCCTGACACACGCAGGCGGAGGTGTTCTCTTGTTTAGGTTCACTTGTTCAGTCGTGCTGTGGGGAGGGAGGGGCGCTGCAGACAAATGTCACTGGTCTATGTGGGGAGCACACGCAGTGTTCCAGCCACACTGGGTTTGCCCCCGCTCATGGGTGTCTGCTTTCCCCGTCTACACTGCTCAGGCTCCAGGCTGCTCTGTAGGGAGCGGGCCCTGCGTTGTGTGCGATTCCAGTTTTTGGGTTCTCCACAAAAGTATGGACTCGGTTGGGCTCATGTTTCGTGCCTTCCCTGCCCAAACAGCTCAGGCAGCCAGGAGCTTGACGAGCGCACTCTTCCCAGGTGCAGCAAGCCTTATCCCCTCCGCGGTCTCAGCCTTAGTTTCCTCCCACTCCGGTCCGGTGCGCCTTGTGTCTGTTCTCGGGAGCTGGTCTCTAGCCGCGACCCTCCCAGCGGATGTCAACCACCCAGAATCTCAGGAAGTCTTTGGTTAGAAACTGGAAGCCTGTTTGCAGTTTGGTAGGGGATGCCGTCTCTGGGGCCGAGTTCACCCCTTTCCCCTCCCCCCCACCTCCTGCCTCTGGCGGGGGATGCACCAGTCCGCAGCCAGCTAGCTCTTCTCTGGGATTGCTCAGTTCTTCCTTTGTTCTCCTTTTGAAGATGATGGGCTGCTTTTCTGGGCGCCTGATATCTTCTGATAGCGGTCAGAAGTTATTTTGTGAAGTTTGCTCAGCATTCAAATATTCTTTCGATGAATTTGTAGGGGAGAAAGTGGTATCCCCATCTTATTTCTCTGCTATCTTAGCTCCTCCTCAACTTTTATCTTTTAGGCAAGCACAAATGGTTTAAATATATAAATGTATTTAAATAATGACAGTGCAACAAAATTTTGGAGTTAATACGTTTACTTGGAAAATAAGAGTAGGATCACAATATCCTCAATTTTAATAGAAGTCAAGATAAGCTATCTGAATTTGGTTAACAAATAGAAGCTGAAAATATTATTTGATCTTGTCAATGTAAGAACTAAAAATAATATTTTCTGAGAGAAAATTGGAGAGGAAAGGTGAATCAGGGAATTAATGAGAAGATTCATACAGATGATGAAGAACCAATAAAACCTATAATTAAATCATAAAACTTAAGAGGAAAAATAAAATTTATATGAGCAAAAAAAGTTGGTAACTTAAGAAATAAAATCACTTCAGTTCAGTTCAGTCACATCAGGGTCTTTTCCAATGAGTCAACACTTCGCATGAGGTGGCCAAAGTACTGGAGATTCGGCTTCAACATCAGTCCTTCCAATGAACACCCAGAACTGATCTCCTTTAGGATGGACTGGTTGGATCTCCTTGCAGTCCAAGGGGCTCTCAAGAGTCTTCTCCAACACCGCAGTTCAAAAGCATCAATTTTTTCATTGCTCAGCTTTCTTCACTGTCCAACTCTCACATCCATACATGACCACTGGAAAAACCATAGCCTTGACTAGATGGGCCTTTGTTGGCAAAGTAATGTCTCTGCTTTTTAATATGCTATCTAGGTTGGTCATAAGAAACTATTTAAAATATCTTTAACAGGCTTGAAGGTGAGAACTGTTCTGAGAATTGGTTGCTTTTTTCTGTATGTTCTTTTGATTTCATTTGCCATGTTCATTTGCCATTTTTTTTTTTTTTTGGTTGTTGTTGGTTTTAAAATACTATAACATTTCAATAAAATTTTATGTAATACCTCATATATTATGAGATACTTGAATTTAAAGGGATGAATATACACTATTAGTGTGAAATTAATTAAAAAACATAATAACTAGTTTGTGAGTATCATTGGGGCTTCCCTGGTGGCTCAGCAGTAAAGAATCCACCAACAATGCAGGAGACACAGAAGATATGGGTTCATTCTCTGGATTGGGAAGATCCCTTGGAGGAAGGCATGGCAACCCATGCCAATACTATTGTTGGGAAAATCCCATGGAGAGAGGAGCCTGGCAAGCTAAAGTCCATGGGCCACAAAGAATCAGATATGGCTGAAGCCACTGAGCACACACATATGGGATTATCATTAGGTAAACTATGATTTATGGTTCTCAATTTTACAATCAAAAAACCAAAGTCAAAGTTACTTTTAAATATCAAATTTTTATTGTGCTTTATCTAAAGTTTTCTGTGATATATTCACCCTTGATTCATATAACTCTAAGAATTATTCAATTATACAAAACAGATTTTATACTTAATTCAAAAGAGTCCATTGTGACTGAGTACACACAAATAAATCTATTTCAGCATATTTTAGTTAATTTATAATCAGTATCTCTAATTTAATGATACTTGAATAAGATAGTTGAGGTTTTCTACAAAATAAAGAATGATATAGAAACAGGAATGTGGATTTAACATAAAAGAAATAAATGTAAGGAACTCTTTTAAGATGAATTAATAGCTGATGGATTATGAAATATCCTTATTAATTTCTTGCAGAAAAAAAAAAAAAGGCACTGAACTGTTTGAGTGTCTGAAGGTGGTATTTGTATTCCATGAAGTTATGACTACAATGGCTTACATGCAAAACAGAACATGGCTTCTATTTTATGCGGAAAATAAAAAGATTGGTGTTTTGTTTGTTTGTTTGTTTTATTTTTAATTTGGACTTTTTTTCCATTTATTTTTATTCATTGGAGGCTAATTACTTTACAATATTGTAGTGGTTTTTGCCATACATTGACATGAATCAGCCATGGATTTAAATGTGTTCCCCATCTCGATCCCCCCTCCTGCCTCCCTCTCCATCCATTGTTTTCTTTATGAAAAATTGTTTTGGCCTGATGCACTGGGAATACCCAGAGGGATTGGGTAGAAAGGGAGGTGGGAGGGGGGATCGGGATGGGGAATACATGTAAATCCATGGCTGATTCATGTCAGTGTATGACAAAACCCACTACAATATTGTAAAGTAATTAGCCTCCAACTCATAAAAATACATGAAAAAAAAAAAAGAAAGAAAAATTGTTTTGAGCTTCTTTGCATCTCTCTTATTATTATTTTAAATACAAGGGCTTTTCAGGGGAAAAAAAAAAATGCTTACATTTCTTTAACATTACTTATTGTAGTATGTGTTTTATGCATCTATCTCCAGATCAGACCAGCTGGATCCCAATTACCACCACTTACTATCTTGACATCTACACACTTCTGTAATCCCCATAGCAGGGCCTGTTCTCATATTCACTTAAATGTGTGAGATTTGGGTAAATAGAGGTTATAAAACCTATTTGTGCTCATCACCTGGTAAATGACATGCTGTAACCTAAATTCAAGGAATCTTCTGTCAGATACATTTGTTCTTTTTACTGTATTCATTTTAAAGGGCTCTCTCACTTCATAGTCTCACCCCACCTATTTCTAATTATTAGTGCCTATAGGATAATTAATTTGATTATCAAATGGCATGTGGCTTTACCCTCATCTCCTGTTCTGTATTTTCCTATCAGAATGCTGCCTGTTGTTATGTCTCCTGCCAAGGATTTTGGGTCCCTAAAATCTTATTGAAGGAACCTTATCAAAGAAAGAAAGAAAGTTAAGTCACTTAGTCATGTCTGACTCTTTGTGACGCCATGGGCTGTCAGGCTCTTCTGTCCACGGAATTTTCCAAGCAAGAGTACTGGAGTGGAATGCCGTTTCCTTCGCCATGGGATCATCTTGACCCAGGGATCAAACCCGGGTCTCCTGCATTGCAGGCAGATGCTTTACCATCTAAGCCACCAGGGAAGCACACAAACCTTATCAAGAATCTTCCCAAAAAAAAAAAAAAAAAAAACTGATTCAGGAGTCCTAAAGCAAAACAGCCCTGGTTTCCTATAATCACTGCAAAGAAATTGTTAATCCATTTGACAATCCACCCACTCATTTATGCATACAAGTCAGGCCTCCTGGAGAAGACTGAGAACTAATGATATAAAATACAAGAACTTAGTCTTAAATTCAAAGAAAGAAGGAAAAATTATAGTGGGTTTGTAAATAAACATGAATTCAAGACTATGGCTAAAAATGCCAGATCACTAAGATTGTAGTTGATTCACTAACTTGATCCTAATATTACTAGCAGGCAATACAGAGGAAAAAGCATTGCAGTATTCATTACATAACAAAGCTTTATTGACTCAAGAGAAAGAACAATTGCTCTTGATACTAAAGTCAGGAAGAAATGTTACTAGAAAGTCCTCATAGAGAGGACATGAGTGACTTTTCCAAGACCATCTTGCAGATGACACAGGATGAGTTTCATATACTTGTTTCTTAAGTTTCCATCAATATAATGTTGTTATGCCTATTAAAGTTCAAACAAGTAAAGCTCAGTTCAGTTGCTCAGTCATGCCCGACTCTTTGCAACCCTATGAATTGCAGCATGCCAGGCCTCCCTGTTCATCAACAACTCCCGGAGTTTAACCAAACTCATGTCCATTGAGTCGGTGATGCCATCTTACCATTTCATACTCTGTCATCCCCTTCTTCTCCTGCCCTCAATCTTTCCCAACATCAGGGTCTTTTCAAATGAGTCAATTCTTCACATTAGATGGCAAACATATTGGAGTTTCAGATTCAGTATCAGTCCTTCCAATGAACACCCAGGACTGATCTTCTTTAGGATGGACTGGTTGGAACTCTTTGCAGTCCAAGAGATTTTCAAGAGTCTTCTCCAACACCACAGTTCAAAAGCATCAATTCTTCTGTGCTCAGCTTTATTTATAGTCCAACTCTCAAATCCATACATGATTACTGGAAAAACCACAGCCTTGACTAGACGGACCTTTGTTGACAAAGTAATGTTGAAGCTTTTTAATATGCTGTCTAGGTCGGTCAAAACTTTGCTTGCAAGGAATAAGCATTTTTAATTTCATGGCTGTAATCACAATCTGCAGAGATTTTGGAGCCCCAAAAAATAAAGTCTGACACTGTTTCCACTGTCTCCCAATCTATATGCCATGAAGTGATGGGACTGGATGCCATGATCTTAGTTTACTGAATGTTAAGCTTTAAGCCAACTTTTTCACTCTCCTTTTTCACTTTCATCAAGAGGCTCTTTAGTTCTTCTTCAGTTTCTTCCATAAGGGTGGTGCCATCTGTATATCTGAGGTTATTGATATTTCTCCCAGTAATTTTGATTCCAGTTTGTGCTTCATACAGCCCAGCATTTCTCATGATGTACTCTGCATATAAGTTAAATAAGCAGGGTGACAATATACAGCCTTGACATATTCTTTTTCCTGTTTGGAAACAGTCTGTTGTTCCATGTTCACTTCTAACTGTTGCTTCCTGACCTGCATTCAGGTTTCTCAAGAGGCAGGTCAGGTGGTCTGGTATTCCCATCTCTTTCAGAATTTTCCACAGTTTACAGTGATCCACACAGTCTAATGCTTTGGCATAGTCAATAAAGCAGAACTAGATGTTTTTCTGGAACTCTCTTCTTTTTTCGATTACCAGCGAATCTTGGCAATTCAATCTCTGGTTCCTCCGCCTTTTCTAAAACTGGCTTGAACATCTTGAAATTCATGTATTGTTGAAGCCTAGCTTGAAGAATTTTGAGCATTATTTACTAGCATGTGAGATGAGTGAAATTGTGTGGTGGTTTGAGCATTCTTTGGCATTACCTTTGTTTAGGATTGGGATGAAAACTGATATTTTCCAGTTCTGTGGCCACTGCTAAGTTTTCCAAATTTCTTAGCATATTGAGTGCAGAATCTTCACAGCATCATCTTTTAAGATTTGAAATAGCTCAACTGGAATTCTATCACCTCCACTAGCTTTGTTCAGAGTGATACTTCCTAAGTCCCACTTGACTTCACATTCCAGAATATCTGGCTCTAGGTGAGTGATCACACCATCATGATTATCTTGGTCATGAAGATCTTTTTTTGTATAGTTCTTCTGTGTATTCTTGCCACCTCTTCTTAATATCTTCTGCTTCTGTTGGGTCCATACCATTTCACAGGAGCTACGGATGCAAGACAGTGCAGGAGTGGCCAATAGGAGCTACCCCACGTCCAAGGTCAGTGGCAGAGACCGAGAGGAGCTACCCCACGTCCAAGGTAGGGAGCAGCTGCTGTGCTTTGCTGGAGCAGCCGCGAAAGAGATACCCCATGTTCAAGGTAAAAGAAACCCAAGTAAGATGTTAGGCCCTGAGAGAGGGCATCAGAGGGCAGACAGAGTGAAACCACAGTCACAGACAACTGGCCATTCTGATCACATGGACCACAGCTTTTCTAACTCAATGAAACTAATCCATGCTGTGAGGGGCCAAGATGGACTGGTTATATTGGAGAGGTCTGACAGAATACGGTCCACTGGAGAAGGGAATGGCACACCACCTCAGTATTCTTGCCTTGAGAACCCCATGAACAGTATGAAAAGGCAAAAAAGATAGGACACTGAAAGATGAACTCCCCAGGTCAGTAGGTGCCCAATATCCTACTGGAGATCAGTTGAAAAATAACTCCAGAGAGAATGAAGGGATGGAGCCAAAGCAAAAACAGCGCCCAATTGTGGATGTGACTGGTGATGGAAGTAAAGTCTGATGCTGTAAAGAGCAATATTGCATAGGAACCTGGAATGTTAGGTCCATGAATCAAGGTAAATTGGAAGTGGTCAAACAGGAGATGGTAAGAGTGAACGTCAATATTCTAGAAATCAACGAACTAAGATGGACTGAAATGGGTGAATTTAACTCAGATGATCATTATATCTACTACTGTAGGCACAAATCTCTTAGCAGAAATGGAGTAGCCATCATACTCTACAAAAGAGTCTGAAATGCAGTATTTGGATGTAGTCTCAAAAATTACAGAATGATCTCTGTTCGTTTCCAAGGCAAATCATTCAATATCACGGTAATCCAAGTCTATGCCCTGACCAGTAATGCTGAAAAAGCTGAAATTGAATGGTTCTATGAAAACCTACAAGACCTTTTAGAACTGATACCCAAAAAAGATGTCATTTTCATTATAGGGTACTGGAATGCAAAAGTAGGAAGCCAAGAAATCCCTGGAGTAACAGGCAAATTTGACCTTGGAGTATGGAATGAAACAGGGCAAAAGCTAATAGACTTTTGCCAAGAGAATGCATTGGTCATAGCAAACACCCTCTTCCAACAACACAGGAGAAGACTCTACAGATGGACATCACCAGATTGTCAGCAGCAAAATCAGATTGATTATATTCTTTGCAGCCAAAGATGGAGAAGCTCTATACAGTCAGCAAAAAAAAAGACTGAGAGCTGACTGTGACTCAGATCATGAACTCCTTATTTCCAAATTCACACTTAAATTGAAGAATGTAAGGGAAACCACTAGATCCTATAGAATTTAGTACATTCTTCTTAATGACATTTAGAAATTGATTATGGGAATTATATATAGTTTAGTATACACTAACTAATATATCCTAGAGGAGGTGGTATGTGGCTTTCACTAAAATCTAAAAGTTGCATGTATCAGCAAACAATTAAGCTTGCATAAGTATCCTGGGTAAGGTGATGTAATTTACTAGAAATTGAGGAGTATATTGTCAAACAAAAGTTTCACTAAAGGTAAAGAGCAAGACAGGCATTATTTAAGGTTATTGTAATAAGGGAAAGAGGCCAGAATTCAGTGTGAGCTTGACTTTGTTCCACTGTAACAAAGGATGAAAGAGTTTATAAAACTAGGACCTGTGATCACAGGCTATCCGTGTTTCTAATTTGTCTTACCCAAAACAAAAGTAAACTTTCTTAATCTTCAAGACAGGAGGTGGTTAAACAACTTGGATCAAGGTGTCTGCCGCACTTAAGCTTCTGTTCACCAGAGATCCAGAGGCAGGACCCTATCCTCTCTGGTGAGTTCATCACAAAGGGCATCATTCGGGTCCTTAAGAAGCTGCCCTGAACTGAAGAATTGGTAAGAATATATATATATATAATATATATATATATATATATATATATATATATATATATTTATTTATTTATTTATTATATTTATTATTATATAAATATATATAAGTATATATTTATATATTTAATTAAATTATATATACATATATATTTAATTAATTTGTATTGAAGTACAGTTGCTTTTCACCAACAAAAATTAAATAAGGAAAAAAATATACTGGCATAGAATCTGCCTGCCAATACAGGAGACATGGGTTTGATCTCTGGGTAGGGAAGAGAAGGAAATGACAACCCACTCCAGTAACCTTGCCTGAAGAGTCCCATGGACTTTGTACACTGCATATCAATCTGTAGGGAAACTTGAAAGTCAAAGATTGAACTTCAGTTACTTTTGTGATGTTAACTAGCCAGTATAAGTTCAGTCGTCCTTTGCAACCCCATGGACTGAAGCACACCAGCTTCCCTGTCCATCACCAATACCCAGACATTGCTCAAACCCATATCCATCAAGTCGGTGATGCCATCCAACCATCTCATCTTCTGTCATCCCCTTCTCCTCCTGCCTTCAATCTTTCCCAGCATCAGGGTATTTTTCAACGAATCAGTTCTTCGCATCAGGTGCCCAAAATATTGAAGCTTCAGCTTCAGCATCAGCCCTTCCAATGAATATTCAGGACTAATTTCCTTTAGGATTGATTGGTATGATCTTCTTGCACCACAGTTCAAAAGCATCAATTCTTTGGTGCTCAGCTTTCCTTATGGTCCAACTCTCACATCCATACAGGACTACTGGAAAAATCATAGCTTTGATTAGATGACCTTTGTCCAGAGTAATGTCTCTGCTTTTTAATACACTCTCTAGTTTGATCATAGCTTTTCTTCAAAGAGCAAGTGTCTTTTAATTTTATGGCTGTCATCACCATCTGCAGTGATTTAGGAGCCCAAGAAAATAAAGTCCTGTTTATTTTCTGTCTGTCTCTGTTTCCATTGTTTCCCCATCAATTTGCCATGATAGATGGGGTAAATAGATGGGGGGCAAATAGATGGAGAAACAGTGAAAACAGTAGCTGACTTTATTTTTCTGGACTCCAAAATCACTGCAGATGGTGATGAAGCCATGAAATTAAAAGACTCTTACTCCTTGGAAGGAAAATTATGACCAATCTAGACAGCATATTAAAAAGCAGAAACATCACTTTGTCAACAAAGGTCTGTCTAGTCAAGACTATGGTTTTTCCAGTGGTCATGTATGGATGTGAGAGTTGGACTATAAAGAAAGCTGAGTGCTGAAGAATTGATGCTTTTGAACTGTGGTGTTGGAGAAGACTCTTGAGTGTCCCTTGGACTGCAAGGAGATCCAACCAGTCCATCTTAAAGGAGATCAGTCCTGGATGTTTTTTGGAAGGACTGATGTTGAAGCTGAAGCTCCTATACTCTGGCCACCTGATGCAAAGAGCTGACTCATTTGAAAAGACCATGATGCTGGGAAAGATTGAGGGCAAGAGGAGAAGGGGACGGCAGAAGATAAGATGGTTGGATGGCATCACTGATTTAATGGACATGTGTTTGGGTGGACTCCGGGAGTTGGTGATGGACAGGGAGGCCTGGCATGCTGAAGTTCATGGGGTCGCAAAGAGTCAGACACGACTGAGAGACTGAACTGAATTGATGGGACTGGATGCCATGATCTTAAGATTTTGAATGTTGAGTTTTAGTGCAGCTTTTTCTCTCTTCTCTATCACCTTCATCAAAAGGTTCTTAAGTCCCTCTTCACTTTCTGCCATAAAGGTGGTGTCATTTGGATTTTTGAGATTATTGATATTTCTCCCAGCAATCTTCATTCCAACGTGTGCTTCATCCAGACCAGCGTTTCTCATTATGTATTCTGCATATAAGATAAATAAGCAGGGTGACAATATACAGCCTGACATACGCCTTTCCCAGTTTGGAACCAGCCCATTGTTCCATGTCTGGTTCTGATGGTTGCTTCTTGACCTTCATACTGATTTCTCAGGAGGCAGGACAGGTTGTCTTGTTTTCCCATCTCTTTAAGAATTTTCACAGTTTTGATCCACACAGTTAAAGGCTTTAGTGTCACCAATAAAGTGGAGGTAAAGGCTTTTTGTTTTTTCTGTAACTCTCTTGCTTTTTCTATGATTCAACAGATGCTGGCAATTTGATCACTGATTCTTCTGCCTTTTCTAAATTCATTGTGACTATCTGGAAGTTCACAGTTCACATACTGTTGAAGCCTTGCTTGGAGAATTTTGAGCATTACTTTGCTAGTGTGTGAGAAGAGTGAAATTGCGCAGTGGTTTGAATACTCTTTGACATTGCCTTTCTTTGGGATTTGAATGAAAACTGACCTTTTCCAGGCCTGTGGCCACTGCTGTGACTTCCAAATTTGCTGGCATATTGAGTGGAACACTTTATCAACATCATCTTTAAGGATTTGAAATGACTCAACTGAAATTCCATCATCTCAACCAACTTTGTTCATAGTAATGCTTCCTAAGTCCCATTTGACTTTGCATTCCATGGTGTCTGGCTCTAGGTGAGTGATCACACCATGGTGGTTATTTGGGTCATTAAGATTTTTTTAAAAAATAGTTCTGTGTATTCTTGCCACCTCTTCTTAGTATCTTCTGCTTCTGTTATGTCCATAGAGTTTCTGTCCTTTATCGTGCCGATCTTTGCATGCAATATTCCCTTGGTATCCCTAATTTTCTTGAAGAGATCTCTAGTCTTTCCCATTCTAGTTTTCTCCTCTATTTTTTTTTTTTTTTACCTTGATCACTGAGGAAGGCTTTCTTATCTCTCACTGCTATTCTTTGGAACTCTCCATTCAGATGGGTATATCTTTCCTTTTATCTTCTGCCTTTAGCTTCTCTTCTTTTCTCAGCTATTTGTAAGGCATCTTCAGACAACTATTTTGTATTTTTTCATTTCTTTTTCTTGGGGATGGTCTTTATCACTACCTCTTATACAATGTAACAAATGGCCGATATTAGTTTTTTGGGCACTCTGTCTCTCAGATCAAATCCCTTGAATCTGTTTAACACTTCCACTGTATAATCATAAGGCATTTGATTTACGTCATATTTGAATGGTCTAGTGGTTTTCCCTACTTTCTTCAAATTAAGTCTGAATTTTGCAGTAAGGAGTTCATGATCTGAGCCTCAGTCAGTTCCAGGTTTGACTTTGCTGACTGTATAAAGTTTCTCGATCTTTTCTTTGATATCTGTCAAACCTCAACATGAATCAGCCATAGGTATGCATATACCCCCTCCCTTTTGAAATGCCCTCCCATTTGTTTTTGCCCTCCAAGAGTTTGTTTCCCCAGTACTGTCGAAGTCTGTAATCAAGTCTCACTGTGCTCCAAAGTCAAATTCTCTGGGGGTTCTCAGTCCCTTTGCCTGATCCTGAGATTGGGAAATCTGTTGTGGATCATGGAACTTTCTTAACAGTGTGAGAATTTCTTTGGTATAATTGTTCTGCAGTTTGTGGATTGTCTGCTCGCCTGCTGTATGGTGGGGCTAATGCCTACCTCCTCCACGAGGGCTTTTGCCACCTGCTGCATGACCAGGTCTACTGCAGCTAGAGCTCCTGTCCCTGCAGCAAGCTACTGCTGACTGGTGCCTCCACAAGAGACCTTAAATAAATCCCCAGAGTATATAGCTCTATCCGAGAAGTACAGACTTAGAGGTTAAAGTAAAAAGTCCTTCATACAGCAGAATATGTGTCTGGTCTACCTTTCTGGCAATATCTCTCTCAACCTGCTCCTTTTCCCATTCATCCTCTGCTCCAAGAAACAATGACTTTGTAAGTGTCTGCAGTCGTGTATGGCTTCTTTTTAAAATCTTGATCAAAAGGCATCCTGGGAAGCTTCAGCCTGCTCTTTCCAGATACAGAAAATTATTGCCAGTTTCTATACCATTTACACCTTTCTCTGCAAGCAGGTGCTTATGCATCTGCTGTTTGCTTTAAAATTTAGGTTTATGAAAGAAAAAAAAAAGTAATTATCCATTCTGGTATCTCTGGCACTTGGAAAAGCTACTAACACATACTGATGCTTAAAAAATATTTGTTAAATGAAAGGAAAAGTAACAGTGACTGAATGCACTAAATGGCAAGGATATCATATCTCTTAAGGACAGATAATCATTCCCAATTCCATTTAGGACAAATCATTAATACAATGCTAAAATTCCAAGTGATATAATGAATATCATTCAGTTTGTCAGAAACATAATTTATGATTGACTTTTTTCAATTTCTGATTATGTTCCACATGATTTGACAACAATAGTCTGTATTTAAGGTGTGCAAGTATACCATTTTAGAGCTTTCATTGCCAAAATGTAGATGGAATTTAAATGAAATTTCTAATTTGATTCAGTGAGCCATAGTAAAATCTTTTCTTGTTTGACAACTAAATTATTAAGCATAACCAGTTTGAATGCATTCAATAAAATAACAATCTTGCAGCCTTCTAGGTTTTGAATTTCGAGAATACAAATAATCACGTGTTCTACATGTTATTTTAAAACAATTTTTAGATGCTTATTTCTAATAAACATTTTGTCTTCCTAATATATGTTAGGTCTGTATTTCAGTTCTGACTCAAACTCACACGGTTTCTTTTTTTTTTTCCCAATGTTTAGCTAGCTTTTTTTTATCTGTTTCTTGATAATAGTTTCTTCAGCCAGATTTCTTCAACTTCTTGCTTCCTCTGGGCTTGCGCAGATTGTGCTAGGATTTTCTTTACAGAAACTATAAAGGAGGGATGATCCAGGGGCCAGGAGGCAAATCACATTCCTGTTTCACACACAGTATATCAAACAGTGTGCACTTTCTTTACTCTATCTCTTCAGTTCCTTCATAGTGTTTATTTATTTTTTGTGTGGTTTGCCCAGATCCTGAAATCCTTCCCAATCATCTCTGCTCATTGGTTGTTGCTGTCATCTTTTACTTATTCATGCATCTATTTTTTCACCTACTATTTCCAGATCACATAACTGAAACCATCAATCAACGTGAAGAAAACATTAACCATACCATGACCCTGGAGTTGAAATTTCCGCTCCTGACTGGACTCCAGGACTGAACGACTAACTTAATACAATGGTAACACCACCGGAATATCTAGTAGGCATCACAAATGTAACATGAACAAGCCAAAACACTCTGAGCAGCCCCACCTTTATTTTCCCTTATTTATGATGATAAATTAAAAAAACTTAACAGTAATTTATTTTTCCTTACCTTCATTGAATTTAGCAGCAGGTTCTGGCTACTTTACCCATAAAAGTAGCCCAGATGTGTCTGTTTATCACTATCTCAGTTACTAACATTCAAGTCTGTCATAACTATTTCCCTCCCAAATGAGAATAATATTTTAACTGGTTTCCTTGTGCCAACACTCACTATACTGCCATGCACATCACATCTAGAGTGATTTTTGAAAATCTAATATGATTATAATATATAAATCAGTATGCCAACTTCTTGCAGTACTCCAAATAAAATCCAGCCTCTTTGGTGTATATGATACGACCCCTGACAACCCATCAGATAGCAACCCACATCACAACTTTCTTGCTTAATTAGTTTCCAGATACACTGGGCATCTTCAGTTCCCTAACACACTGAACTCACTCTAACCTGAGGGTTCTGTACCAGCAGCCCTCTCAACCTGGAATGTTATCACTGGGATGACTCTTGCTTACTTAGACTTTAGTGTAAATGGAGACTCCTTGAAGTAGCTTATCTTAGCTTTCTGGTTACTCTCTCATATCACCCTGTTTTATTTTGCTGTAGGGAACTTATTAATGTATATACACACAGAGAAACATACATGCATATGAGTCCTTGTATATTTCTTATTTTTATTTGTTATTTCTCACAGTAGAAAATTGGCTATTAAGAGTGAGAACCTTGTCCTACCACTGCTTCTGTAACAACAAAACAGTATTTGGTACAAAATCAGACTACATTACAAATGTTAAGTGACTTAATGAATTCCTGGAATGCAGAGTATATTAGTATATAAAAATTACATAGAAGTAAAACTGCATGATAATATATTTTAAAAAGGAGAATTTTAGAAAGAAAAGAACTTAATCTATTTTAGAATTTATTTTTCTGAAATTATACATAAATGACTTTTAATCCTCAGAAAAAGTTGCTTATTAATCTAGTCATTATCAGTCAGGAGGCTAAAGATCCTGTTTATCCTACTGAATTGATTCTAATTAAATTCCTTTTAGGTGTATTTGGCTTTGGATATGGTAAGAATGTTTAAAAAAACTAAATTTATTATAAACAAATACTTAACTGTACAGCCTGGTGTTTTAAATTTCTTCTTAAGTAGAAAAGAAAAAAAATTAAGGGACTCAGCACTATTTCTGTAAGTACTGAAGCATAGTCTAACAAGGAAAATTGGAGGAAAGGTCCTTTAATTTCAAATCAAGTCAGAATTATAGCTTGTTCATTTATAGCCAAAAATCAAACTTGTTGCCAAGAAGCCTGATCCAAAGAGCCTGGGAAGAAATCAACACTTCCACCAATGATGGGTTCAAGTCAGATAGAAATTTACACTTGACAGAAATGTCTTCTGTTCCTAGTTTCCATTTAGAGGAACCTTACCCTAAACAAGAACAACAACAAAACCCTTGGCCTCCTTACCCCTTCTGTTACTTTTCCCCAAAAATAGGTGCAATGAATTACTTGGGTGATAGGAAATAGCTTTTGGTTCAAAGTTCTCAGTTTAAGTGGAGCTAATCTTTCTGAAGTCCAGTTGACAAGAGCATATATTATTGTTTCCAACAGCACTGGCAGGTAAGAACCTAAGTATTCTAACCTGCAGACTGATAAGCCCTGTAGATCCTATACTAGCTATACTCTTCTAGATGCTATCATTAATCAGTTTAATATTTTGGTTCTCAAAAAAAAAATAAAAAAATATTTTGGTTCTCTGTTTGATGGATGTGCTATTACTACACATTGGTTCAAACTCAGACATGGAAGAAGAATGCTATTTCTTCAAACATGGACAGACCCAACAGGTTTAAGGTCTGTGTATCTATATTTAAGGTCTGTGTATCTGTAATATCAGAAATATACTTTCCCTCTATTCCTTCCACAGTATTACAGGTAGAGTTTGAGACAGTTATAGATTCTATGGAGATAAATTGGAAAGAACATGTACTCAAGTCTTGAACTAAAAACTGAGAAGTAAGTACTTAAGATCTTGGACAAAACAGCTGGGTGGTAGGATGACCCTGCCTAGTGAGATTAGACAGAAAGGCCCCTGCTTCACCTTAGTGTCCACATACAGACTTCAGCACAAAGTTCAGATACAAGGCATGGAAGCAGCAGGGTGGCTTGACACTTAATTTCCTATGTGAACAAATCCCTAGGAAATACTAGGTTTGCAGTGAAAGTCACTTAGTTGTGTCTGACTTGTTGTGATCCCATGAACTGCAGCTGTCTAGGCTCCTCTAGCCATGGGATTTTCCAGGTGAGAGTACCATAGTGGGTTGCCATTTCCTCCTAATCCTAGCTGTATTTTTTTCTTAACTGAAAGTCTAGACCTACTGAACCTGTAAGTGTCTAATAACATGATGGGAAGTGTATGTTTATAAAGCAGGTGGAAGCTAATGGATATGTATGAAAAATTTGGAATAACACAGTTAGACCAACAGAGGGGCTCTCTTATTAATTAAAAATCCACTCAAAATTGTGATAAATTTTGTTAACTCAAGATATTTGCTTCCCAAATTATAAACTTCTGATTGTTTTATGGTTATTAAACATTTTTGTTTTGAAAATTATATATCTTAAAGTATATATCCTATCATATTATATGTGCAAGTATATATAATATCTGAGGAATAAAATATATAATAATTACCTGAGAAAGTACATAGTTTTAAATAAAAATACACAAAATCAGATTTATCACATTCTCTTTACAGTGTTGTCACATATTTCTAGGAAACTTTTGCAACTGAAAATTGGCTTTGAAAATACATATTTTTGATGATGTGCAGAAGACAATGAGTCACAGGTATTAGTTTTCAATCCCCACTCTTCCTATCTCCACCTCCCCTCCACCATGGCCTTTGCATAAAGAACAAGACCATCAGCTGCATTTGATCTTTGGGATATTTAAAAATAGATACAATTTAATGACATTGCTACAAAGTAAGCTTGTTGACTGTCTGTGTGCTCAGTCCCTCAATTGTGTCTGACTTTTTGCAACTCCATGGACTATTGCATAGCCTGGTAGGCTCCTCTGCCTACGGAATTTTTCAGGTAGGAATACTGAAGTGGATTGTCATTTCCTTCTCCAGGGGATCCTCCTCACCCAGGGGTTAATGATCTTTATTTTTTGCTATAATTTCTCAGCTTAATTAATTCAATAACAACCAGAAAACATAAGGATATTGTTGATGTTGGCATTTTAAAAACCATGGAATGTTAGAATGAGTCAATACCAAGTTTTATTTATGTATTTTTTAATCCTTGATCCCTCCGAGGATCCTCATAATTAATGGATAGTTAATTAAATAATGCATTTCTTAATTAAATGTTAATATTTTTCAGTGTCCAAACATAAAGATCATGAGAAATGAAATGAAGTTGGTGAAATTACACCAAGTTGGTGTGGATTTCTTAAAACTGTGAGCCATATAAGTGTTAGAAATTATCCCTTATTATACTTTTAGCAATTTGTAGCCTATTTTCAGGTCATGAGCAATTGATAATAACAAAATTACCCTTTGTGATTATACACTTGCAGATTTCCTAACAGTCTGTCAGATGGAAAAACAATATGGAAACCCATTTTCCTATAATGCTCAGTCTAAGAAATGAATCTTATTTTTCTCTATATAATGAAGTAGGAGTTTATTAGGCATGCCATCAGAGTTGAAAGGAAAATCACAACAGACCTATTTCATGGTACAGTAGACTTTATATCACAGAGCACTTCAGAAAGGAGATATTAGATTTACAGAAATAATCCTGTTTCAGTTTTTAGTCAGAATTACAACACATTCAAAAGTCTGAGCACAAACTGACTCAAGCTTGAATTCATCAGGGAAACTATCTAAATTGGTTGGATTTTATGCTTTCAAATCAGCCCAATTCTTTGTAGACACTTGGTAATCATACACTAATCTCACTGCAGTAAAAGTATTTATTTATTCACAAAGAGCTGCACAGAACACTGAGAGGATGCTAATGAGATACTGTGCATGCAACCATTGGGAAGACGGGCTGTTCAATGTATTTTAACCACGGTGGAGCAGCAAGGGATTGATCATTAAATACGAGAAGTCAAATTTAGTTAACACGTAGAATTATTATTCTTGAAAGGACATAGAACAGAAAGTTAGTGATCTATTTCTTAATTCTACTTTTAAGTAGTATACGAAAATGGCCTTGTTAGGAAGAAAATGGCCATGCATTTTCCAAAAATTAAGACACCCAGTTCCACTATAACTAGTCCTGATGATCTATGTCTGTTATATTAGAGTGAAGAAAGGGGAAAAAAGAAGACAGCCAATGAGAAAAAGTTGAGTATAACCAAAAAAGGACAAATAGTTATATGCATAAAGAATTTAGTTTGATATTTAAATTTCTAAGGCAATTTCCTTAGATTAATCTTCTCAGGAGGACTAAGGAAAAGTCCTCCAACAAATAATTTATATATATTTCTAAACCAAGAATAAGATATTACTTCTGAATATCTGTATATACAAAACTACAGTCTCTGAACAATAGGTATCTAGAACAGAGATTAAAGTAAGAAAATATCATAATATCTAATGAAATCTAAGATGTTACAGATTACTAGGGACTTCCCTGATAGCTCAGCTGGTAAAGAATCTGCCTGCAATGTGGGAGACTCTGGTTCAATTATTGGGTTGGGAAGATCCCCTGGAGAAGGGATAGGTAACCCACTCCAGTATTCTTGGGTTTCACTTCTGGCTCAGACAGTAAAGAATCCATCTGCAATGCGGGAGACCTGGGTTAGATTCCTGGGTTGGGAAGGTCCCCAGGAGGAGGGCATGGCAACTCACTCCAGTATTATTATCTGGAGAACCCCATGGACAGAGTAGCCTGGAGGGCTACAATCCATCGAGTTGCAAAGTGTCAGACACGACTGAGTGACTAAGCACAGTATGGCATAGATTACTAAATGAGCTATGGATTGATAAGCACAACACTGATTTTGAGGCATTCCCTGGCATAGAAATGATAAAAGATCAAGAAAAGCAAGAAGTGTGCTAAAATGTGTGAGATACTTTGTAACCAGAAATAAATGACTGATATTCCGGATGAATTAATCATAGTCCAGAGAGTAAACAGTAACAACATTAGCAATCTGGACAGGGAACTTCTCATAAAAAGAGTTAACAAGAAAAATGGATTACTAAGAGGACTGAAGATTAGCACTGCTGCAGCATTCCTCAGGTCTATCCACTATGGTGGGAGACATATCCAAACACATGGAGAGACTAACGCTGGAAGAGTTCCGTTGCAGAGAGAATACCCTTTTCTCTCAAAGGTATGGTGTTTTATCTATTTTTCAAATTTGATGGAGCAACTTGTCTTTGATAATTTTGATATCTTGTGTTATTTATCATGGAATTACTACAGAGACAACTAATAACCCAATCACAGATTCAGTAAAGTATACTCCTCTCTCCATTCTACCAAAGGCTAGGAAGTTGACCCCACCATAGAGTTACAAATGACTGGGAAATAGATTATTGGAGGGCACAAACCAGGACCCAGGAGAAAGGGGCAGTGACTCCACAAGAGACTGATAAAGACCTGCTTGTGAGTGTCCAGGAGTCTCCAGTGGAAGCATGGGTCAGTGGTGGCCTGCTGCAGGGTTGGGGGTCCTGAGTGTAGCAGGACATGCATGGGATCTTTGAAAAAGGTCACCACTGTCTTCGTAACCTCCACTGTAATTTGGCCCCAGGTAAATACCAGGGATGGAACACAGCTCCACCCATGAGCAGAAAATTGGATTAAAGACCCAGTTTCCCCCTCAGTCAATATCTCCCATCAGAAAGCTTCCATAAGACAGACTGAAACTGCAATCACAGAGAACTAATCAATCCAATCACACGGACCACATCCCTGTCTAAATCAGTGAAACTATGAGTCATGCCCTGTAGGGCAACCCAGGATGATGGGTCATGGTGGAGAGTTCTGACAAAACGTGGTCCACTGGAGAAGGGAATGGCAAACCACTTCAGGATTTTGCCTTGAGAATCCCATGAACAGTATGAAAGGACAAAAAGATAGGGAATGTAAAGATTAACTCCCCAGGTCGGTAGGTGCCCAATATGCTCCTGGAGATCAGTGGAGAAATAACTCCAGAAAGAATGAAGGGATGGAGCCAAAGCAAAAACAATACCCAGTTGTGGATGGGACTGGTGATAGAAGCAAGGTCCAATGCTGTAAAGAGCCATAATGCATAGGAACCTGGAATGTTAGGTCCATGAATCAAGGCAAATTGGCAGTGGTGAAACAGGAGATGGCAAGAGTGAATGTCGACATTCTAGGAATCAGCGAACTAAAATGGACTGGAATGGGCGAATTTAACTCAGATGACCATTATACCTACTACTGTGGGCAGGAATCCCTTAGAAGAAATGGAGTAGCCATCACAGTCAGCAAAAGAGTCTGAAATGCAGTACTTGCATGCAATCTCAAAAATGACAGAATGATCTCTGTTTGTTTCCAAGGCAAACCATTCAATATCACGGTAATCCAAGTCTATGCCCTGACCAGTAATGCTGAAAAAGCTGAAGTTGAATGGTTCTAAGAAGTCCTACCAGGCCTTTTAGAACTAATACCCAAAAAAGATGTCCTTTTCATTTTGGGGACTGGAATGCAAAAGTAGGAAGTCAAGAAACACCTGGAGTAAAAGGCAAATTTGACCTTGGGGTACAGAATGAAGCAGGGCAAAAGCTAATAAGAGTTTTGCCAAGAGAACACACTGATCATAGCAAACACTCTATTCCAACAACAAAAGAGAAGACTCCACACATGGACATCACCAGAAGTTCAGCACAAAAATCAACTTGATTATATTCTTTGCAGTCAAAGACAGAAAAGCTCTATACAGTCAGCAAAAGCAAGACTGGGAGCTGACTGTGGCTCAGATCATGAAATCCTTATTGCCAAATTCAGAGTTAAATTGAAGAAAGTAGGGGAAACCACTAGACCATTCAGGTATGACCTAAATAAAATCTCTTATGATTATACAGTGGAAGTGAGAAATATATTTAAGGGGCTATATCTGATAGAGAGAGTGTCTGATGAATTATGGCTAGAGGTTCATGACACTGTACAGAAGACAGGGATCAAGACGATCCCCAAGAAAAAGAAATGCAAAAAAGCAAAATGGCTGTCTGAGGAAGCCTTACAAATAGCAGTAATAAGAGAAGTGAAAAGCAAAGGAGAAAAGGAAAGATATACCCATTTGAATGCAGAGGTCCAAAGAATAGCAAGGGGAGGTAAGAAAGCCTTCCTCAGTGATCAGTGCAAAGAAACAGAGGAAAACAATATAATGGGAAAAATTACAGATCTCCTCAAGAAAATTAGAGATACCAAGGGAACATTTCAAGGCCCATGCAAAGATGGGCTCAATAAAGAACAGAAATAGTATGGACCTAACAGAAGCAGTTTAAGTATGATTTTGGCAATAAGGAGTTCAGGATCTGAGCCATAGTCAGCTCCTGGTCTTGTTTTTGCTGTCTGTATAGAGCTTCTCCATCTTTGGCTACAAAGAATATAATCAATCTGATATCGGTGTTGACCATCTGGTGACGTCCATGTGTAGAGTCTTCTCTTGTGTTGTTGGAAGAGGGTGTTTGCTATGACCAGTGTGTTCTCTTGGCAAAACTCTATTAGCCTTTGCCCTGCTTCATTCTGTACTTCAAGGTCAAATCTGCCTGTTACTCCAGGTGTTTCTTGACTTCTTACTTTTGCATTCCAGCCCCCTATAATGAAAAGGACATCTTTTTTGGGTATTAGTTCTAAAAGGCCTGGTAGGACTTCATAGAACCATTCAACTTCAGCTTTTTCAGCATTACTGGTCAGGGCATAGACTTGGATTACCATGATATTGAATGGTTTGCCTTGGAAACAAACAGAGATCATTCTGTCATTTTTGAGATTGCATGCAAGTACTGCATTTCAGACTCTTTTGCTGACTGTGATGGCTACTCCATTTCTTCTAAGGGATTCCTGCCCACAGTAGTAGGTATAATGGTCATCTGAGTTAAATTCGCCCATTCCAGTCCATTTTAGTTCGCTGATTCCTAGAATGTCGACATTCACTCTTGCCATCTCCTGTGTGACCACTTCCAATTTGCCTTGATTCATGGACCTAACATTCCAGGTTCCTATGCATTATGGCTCTTTACAGCATTGGACCTTGCTTCTATCACCAGTCCCATCCACAACTGGGTATTGTTTTTGCTTTGGCTCCATCCCTTCATTCTTTCTGGAGTTATTTCTCCACTGATCTCCAGGAGCATACTGGGCACCTACCGACCTGGGGAGTTTCTCTTTCAGTGTCCTATCTTTTTGTCCTTTCATACTGTTCATGGGATTCTCAAGGCAAAATCCTGAAGTGGTTTGCCATTCCCTTCTCCAGTGGACCACATTCTGTCAGACTTCTCCACCATGACCTGACTGCCTTGGGTGGCCCCACAAGGCATGTCTTAGTTTCATTGAGTTAGACAAGACTGTGGTCCTGTGATCAGATTGGCTAGTTTTCTGTGATTACGGTTTTAGTGTGTCTGCCCTCTGATGCCCTCTCACAATACCTACCATCTTACTTGGGTTTCTCTTACCTTGGACGTGGGGTGTCTCTTCACGGCTGCTCCAGCAAAGCGCAGCCTCTGCTCCTTACCTTGGACGAGGGGTATCTTCTCACAGCTGTCCCTCCTGACCATGAACGTGGAGTAGCTCCTCTCGGCCCTCCTGTGCCCACGCAGCAGCTGCTCCTTGGAGGTGGGGTAGCTCCTCTAGGGCAGGGCCCCTGACCTCCAGGGTGGGGTAGTTCCTCTCAGCTGCCCCCCCTGACCTCTGGTGTGGGGAAGCTCCTCTAGGCTGCCGCTCCTGCGCTGTCGCAGCCTGGTGCTCTTGGTCGCTACCCCTGACTTTGGACGAGGGGTAGCGCCTCACGGCCATGCTTCTGCGTGGTCAGTTGCAGCCGGTGCGCTTTTGCACGGTCTGTCACAGCCGGTGCGCTTGGCCACAGGACTGGAAAACGTCAGTTTTCATTCCAATCACTAAGAAAGGCAATCCCCAGGAATGCTCAGACTACCACACAATTGCACATATCTCACACGCTAGTAAGGTAGTGCTCAAAATTCTCCAAGCCAGGCTTCAGCAATACGTGAACTGTGAACTTCCAGATGTTCAAGCTGGTGTTAGAAAAGGCAGAGGAACCAGAGATCAAATTGCCAATATCTTCTGGATCATCAAAAAAGGAAGAGCGTTCCAGAAAAACATCTATTTCTGCTTTATTGACTACACCAAAGCCTTCGACTGTGTGGATCATAATAAACTGTGGAAAATTCTGAAGGAGATGGGAATACCAGACCACCTGACCTACATCTTGAGAAACCTGTATGCAGGTTTGGAAGCAACAGTTAGAACTGGACATGGAACAACAGACTGGTTCCAAATAGGAAAAGGAGTACGTCAAGGCTGTATATTGTTACCATGCTTATTTAACTGATATGTAGAGTACATCATGAGATGCTGGGCTGGAAGAAACACAACCTTGAATCAAGACTGCCGGGAGAAATATCAATAACATCAGATATGCAGATGACACCACCTTTATGGCAGAAAATGAAGAGGAACTAAAAAGCCTCTTGATGAAAGTGAAAAAGGAGAGTGAAAAAGTTGGCTTAAAGCTTAACATTCAGAAAACTAAGATCATGGCATCCGGTCCCATCACCTCATGAGAAATAGACGGGGAGACAGTGGAAACAGAGTCAGAATTTATTTTGGGGGGCTCCAAAATCACTGCAGATGGTGACTGCAGCCAGGAAATTAAAAGACGCTTACTCCTTGGGAAGAAACTTATGACCAACCTACAGAGCATATTAAAAAGCAGAGACATTACTTTGCCAACAAAGGTCTGTCTGGACAAGGCTATAGTTTTTCCAGTGGTCATGTATGGATGTAAGAGTTGGACTGTGAAGAAAGCTGAGCGCTGAAAAATTGATGCTTTTGAACTGTGGTATTGGAGAAGACTCTTGAGAGTCCCTTGGACTGCAAAGAGATCCAACCAATCTATCCTGAAGGAGATAAGTCCTGGGTGTTCATTGGAAGGACTGATGCTGAAGCTGAAACTCCAATACTTTGGCCACCTCATGTGAAACGTTGACTCGTTGGAACAGACCCTGATGGTGGGAGGGATTGGGGGCAGGAGGAGAAGGGGACGACAGAGGATGAAATGGATGGATGGCATCACCGACTCAATGGGCACGAGTTTGAGTAAACTCCGGGAGTTTGTGATGGATAGGGAGGCCTGGCGTGCTGCAATTCATGGGGTAGCAAAGAGTCAGACACGACTGAGTGACTGAACAGAACTGAATTGAACAGAAGCAGAAAATATTAAGAAAAGGTGGCAAGAATGCACAGAGCTATACAAAAAAGATCTTCATGACACAGATAATCATGATGGTGTGATCACTCACCTAGAGCCAGACATCCTGGAATGTCAAGTCAAGTGGACCTTAGGAAGCATCACTACAAACAAAGCTATTGGAGGTGATGGGCTTCCAGTTGAGCTATTTCAAATCCTGGAAGACAATGCTGTGAAAGTGCTGCACTCAATATGCCAGCAAATTTGGATAACTCAACAGTGGCCACAGAACTGGAAAAGGCCAGTTTTCATTCCAATCCCAAAGAAAGGCATTGCCAAACAATGCACAAACTACTGCACAATTGCACTCATCTTACACACTAGTAAAGTAATGCTTAAAATTCTCCAAGCCAGGCTTCAGCAATATGTGAAACGTGAGCTTCCAGATGTTCAAGCTTGTTTTAGAAAAGGCAAAGGAACAAGAGATCAAATTGCCAACATCTGCTGGATCATCGAAAAAGCAAGAGAGTTCCAGAAAAATAAAAAATAAACAACAACACCACATATATTTCTGCTTTATTGACTATGCTAAAGCCTTTGACTATGTGGATCACAATAAACTGGAAAATTCTTCAAGAGATGGGTATACCAGACCACCTGACCTGCCTCTTTAGAAATCTGTATGCAGGTTGGGAAGCAACAGTTAGAAGTGGACATGGAACAACAGCCTGTTTCCAAAAAGGAAAAGGAGTACATCAAGGCTGTATATTCTCACCCCACTTATTTAACTTATATGTGGAGTACATAATGAGAAACGCGGGGCTGGATAAAGCACAAGCTGGAATCAAGATTGCCGGGAGAAATATCAATAACCTCAGATATGCAGATGATACCACCCTTATTGCAGAAAGTTAAGAAGATCTAAAGACCCACCTGATCAAAGTGAAAGAGGAGAGTGAAACTTTGACTTAAACCTCAACATTCAGAAAACAAAGATCATGGCATCTGGCCCTATCATTTCTTGCCAAATAGATGGGGAAACATTGGTAGACTCTATTGTTTATGGGCTCCAAAATCACTGCAGATAGTGATTGCAGCCATAAAATTGAAAGACACTTAACTCCTCGGAAGGAAATTTATGGCCAACCTAGACAGCATATTAAAAAGCAGAGACATCACATTGCCAACAAAGGTCCATCTAGTCAAGGCTATGGTTTTTCCAATAGTTATGTATGGATGTGAGAGTTGGACTACAAAGAAATCTGAGTGATGAAGAATTGATGTCTTTGAACTGTGGTGCTGGAGAAGCCTCTTGAGAGTCCCTTGGACTGCAAGCAGATCCACCCAGTCCATCCTAAAGGCAATCAGTCCTGAGTATTCATTGGAAGGACTGATGTTTAAGCTGAAATCCAATACTTTGGCCACCTGTTGCTGGGAAAGATTGAAGGTGAGAAGAGAATGGGACAACAGAGAATGAAACGGTTGGATGGCATCACTGAATGAATGAACATGAGTTTGAGTAAACTCTGGGAGTTGGTGATGGACACAGAGGCCTGGCGTGCTGCAGTCCATGGTTTTGCAAAGAGTTAGACATGACTAAGGGACTTAACTGAACTGACTGAGCAAGTTACCTGTATGAAGGTAGAGTTAAAATCCTCAATCAGGTTGCTATTTCCTGGCTGTTAGTCTAATTTATGTAAAAGCCATTGAATTGTTAAACTTAATGGTAATTAGTAACACCATCTTGTACACCCTATTGCTAACTTCTCTCATGCTACTAGAAACCATTCCTATTGTACTGAAGAATTGATTACATGAGAAATCTTCTTTCAATACCAATTCTCTTATCTTGGATGATGCCAACTCCATTTGGATCACTACCCAATCAGTGTATACCTCATTTTCTTAACATTCTGTTTCCCAATTAGCTTACATTCCGTTCACATTAAATACTCTCATGGCTAAGACATGGATGTTTTCTTTAACATCACACTGTTCCATCTCTTAACTGATAAACACAGATGTGTTCTGTTGATACAATGTTACTCAGTTGACGATGTGATGTCTATCACCTATCCTTGTTGCTTATTCTCAACACTTATACTCTGGCCCCCAGGCCTTTGTACTTTTTTCTTTTATTCCAAAAAACTACTATTTTGCAAATATTTAAATTATTTTGCTGAATTTTTTAGTAACATTCACAAGTAAACTTTGATCAGAGCTCCCAAGTGTGTATCAATGTGCCAATGCACAGGTTCTGGGTGGACCTAGATTTTGATCCCTTTAGCCTAAGGCCAGGTGGCGATTTCTAGAATTGTCAGATACTGCAGGGCAGCTATTGCTGGCTTCTAGGAGCCTTGTCAGTATATATCAAGTGTCATAAGTTGTTACTAATTTTTATGTGTACTTTACTATGATTAAATATATATATATATAGGCAAACATTGCTTTGAATTAATGTGATAATTTCTTTTGCTGATGCTAAACTCTGCTAATCAATTCTGGGGTCTGTAAAATTCTGATGTTATTGATGAACAATTCTTAAATACAACACGACACTATAAAATTTCTCTATATTCCCGTAATCTTGCTAACATTTTGCTAATTTTGCTAACATTACACTCTTTAAAGAGAAAACCTGACTTTATACCACACAGAGAGTACGAGGAGAATGCTACCAAAGTCAAGATGTCTCCCTCATCTCTTGAATATACAAATTTCTGTTTTTTATCAATTTTCCTTGTCAGCATTTTAAAATATGTACATGGAAAGAAAGAAAAACAATACAGAAAATCTCCACTATACATCGTCTCTGATTTTTTCTTCTCTCACTCTTTTCTGTCAACCTAATTAAAAGATTTATCTACATCCATTACATCATCCATTTCCTCAATCAATTTCAGTCACGCAACAAATATCCTCTGTCTCTACAGAAATTGCTCTTCCCCAACATTTCCTTATTAGAGATAAACTCCATTTGTCATCTTTGAGTCCTAATTTTACATAAACTTGACATTGCATTTCTTAGTATAGATTTGTCTCCGCTTTTAAATGAACTCTTCTCTATGTTAGAGTTTTCACTGGTTTTCTCTTTTGTCTTATCTGTCTCCTTACATAGCTTCCCATTTTTACTCATATCTTGAATATTGACAAGCTTCAAAATTTTTACAACAAAATTTGGTGATATAATATTCTCATGATTACACATAAAACACACATGACACCATCAACCTCCATCAACAATTGTCCAAAAGAAATCTAAAGGTTGATGACCTATATGTCATGTGAATCTTCACAAGTGGTAATCAAAGAAAGTAATAAAATATCTCATGGACTTTAAAAGAAGAGAATCACATATAACTACATATCCACTGGAAAGCCCAAAAACAATTTGAAAGCAAAAGTGGACTTAAAGTGTTTATCTACTCCTAGAAAGAGTGAGTACAAATGTCAAAATGTCTTCAGAGAATTATAATCACATAAACTCTCAAAACTTAGAGTTTTATTGCAACTTCCATCCTGCCTGGACCCCTCACCCTGGGAGAAATTGTTCCAATTGAAGTAGAAATCTAGCAAGATAAGGACAATAAATGTGAAAGAAGGAAAATTTAAAAAGATAAACTTAGGGGAGAGGGACAGATCTAATACATCTCAGGGGCAAGAAACCATATAATAGAATTATAAACAAAGGTAAAGAGAGAATCCTAGGAAGAGACCAAAGTACTCTGAAAAAAAATTACTTCTTTTTCAGAATATTTAAAAAGTATTAACACATGAACACTAGCAGCAGAAAGTATCAAGGTTAATACCAATATAAATTTATTAAAAGAAAAGGAATAAAACATGTTATTTTCTTATAGGCAACAGAAAATCCTAAAATAATAAAAGCAAAAAATCAGATCAAATTTGTGATGTATTATTTCAGAATAAACTCAAAACATGAAGAAAGCATATAAGGAAAGAATGAAAAAAGAACACAAATAAAAACACAATTATGAGATCACATGATTCTGGAAAGAAACAGTAAAATAGTGAATTTCCAAAAAGAATAAAACAAAGAATGAACATAGAAAATAACTACTTAGAGTAACTAGAATATTGAAAAATTAAATGAAAAAAATTAAGAAAGAGATACAAATAATCTGAGAGAAATATGCAAGTATTGAAAAAAAGGCAAAGCAGAGTGTATATAAGTTAAACATTCTCTGAAATATAAAACAAAATCAAGGAAAACAGACATAAAAAACTGCAAGAAAAATTTACTGAAAAATAAAATATTCTGAAACTACACGGAAAGATCACAGACTATACAGACAAAACAGTCAATCTAGTAAAATTGTGGTTGCTGTTCAGTCTCTCTGTAGTGTCCAACTCTTTGTGATCCCATGGACTGCAACACACCAGGATTTCCTGGCGGTCACTACCCCCCAGAGTCTGCTCAAACCTGTGTCCATTGAGTGGCTTATGCCACCCGATCATCTCATTCTCTGTTACCCACTTGTGCTCTTGACCTCAATCTTGTACAGAATCTGGGTCTTTTCCAATGAGTCGTTTCTTCGCATTAGGTGACCCAAGTATTGGAGCTTCAGCTTCAGCATCAGCCCTTCCAGGGAATATTCAAGAGTGATTTCTTTTAGGATTGACTAGTTTGATCTCCTTACTGTCCCAGGACCCCCTCAAGCGTCTTTTCCAGTACCAAAATTTGAAAGCATCAATTTTTCAGTGCTCAACCTTCTTTATGATCCAACTCTCACTTCTATACATAACTACTGGAAAAACCATACTTTTGGTTATAAGGACTTAGGCAGCAAAGTAATGTCTCTGCTTTTTAATACTCTATTTAAATTTGTCATAGTTTTTCTTCCAAGGAGTAAGTGTCTTTTAATTTAATGACTGCAGTCACCATCCACAGTGAGTTTGGAACACAAGAAAATAAAATCTATCACTGCTTCCATTTTTTCCTCATCTTTTTGACATGAAGGGATGAGACTGGAGGCCATGATGTTCATTCTTTGATTGTAGAGCTTTAAGCCAGCTTTTCCTCTCTCCCCTTTCACTTTTATCAAGAGGCTCTTTAGTTCCTCTTCACTTTCTGCACTTAGGGTGGGGTCATTTGCATATCTGAGATTCTTGATATTTATCCTGGCAATCTTGATTCTAGCTTGAGCTTCCAGCCCAGGATTTCACATGATGTACTCTCCATATAAGTTAAATAAGCAGGGTGACAATATATAGCCTTGGCATATTCCTTTCACAAATTTGAACCAGTCCATTTTTCCATGTCTTGTTCTAACTTTTGCATCTTGATCCACATGCAGGTTTCTCAGGTGGCAGGAAGATGCCCTGGTATTCCCATCTATTTAAGAATTTTCCACAGTTTGTTGTGATTTACACAGTCAAATGCTTTAGCATAGTCAATGAAACAGAAGTAGATTTTTTTTTGGAACCCCCTTGCATTTTCTATGATCCAACAGATGTTGGCAATTTTATGTCTTGTTTCTCTGCTTTTTCTAAATCCAGCTTGGATATCTGGAAGTTCTTGGTTAACCTACCACTGAAGCCTAGCTTGAAGGATTTGAAGTATTAACTTGCTAACATGTGGTATGAGATCAGTGGTTCGGTAGTTTGAACCTTTTTTGGCATTGCCTTTCTTTGGGATTGGAATTAAAACTGACCTTTTCCTGTCCTGTTGGCCACTGTTGTGTTTTCCAAATTTGCTGGCCTATTGAGTGCAGCACTTTAGCAGCATCATTTTAAAAGATTTGAAATAGTTCAGCTAGAATCCCATCACCTCCTCTAGCTTTGTTCCTAGTAATGCTTCCAAAAGCCTTCTTGACTTCACACTCCAGATTGTTTGGTTCTAGGTGAGTGATAACACCACAGTGGTTATACAGGTCATTAAGACTTTTGCATACAGTTTTTCTGTGTATTCTTGCCACCTCTTCTTAATATTTTCTTCTGTTATGTCCATACTGTTTCTGTCCTTTATTGTGGCTATCTTTGCATGAAATATTCCTTTGGTGTCTTTTTTTTAATAGATCTCTAGTCTTTCCCATTTTATTGCTTTCTATTTATTTATCTTTGCATTGTTCACTTGAGAAGCCTTTGTTATCTCTCCTTGCTTTTTTTGGAGCTCTGCATTCAGATGGGTATAGCTCTCCTTTTCTCCTTTTGGCTGCAAATAATTTAATCAATCTTATTTTGGTCTTGACCACCTGTTTACATCCATGTGTAGAGTTGTCTCTTATTTTGCTGGAAGAGGGTGTTTGCTATAACCAGTGTGTTCTCTTAAAAAACAAACAAACAAAAAAACTCTCTTAGCCTTTGTCTTGCTTCATTTTTTAATCGAAGGTCACACTTGCCTTTTGTTCCAGGTATCTCTTGACTTCCTACGTTTGCATCCCAGTACCCTATGATGAGAAGGATATCTTTTTTTGTTGTTTGTTTGTTTGTTTTTATGTTAGCTCTATAAAGTCTTTTAGGTCTTCACAGAACCATTCGACTTCATCTTCTTCAACATTAGTGGTTGGGGCATAGACTTGGGTTACTGTGATATTAAATATTTTCCTTTGCAAATGAACTGAGTTCATTCTTCTTCTTCTTTTTTTTTTTTTTTTGAGATTGCACACAAGTACTGCATTTCAGACTCTTCTGTTAACTATGTGGACTACTCTATTTCTTCCAAGGGATTTTTGCCCACAGTAGTAGCTAAAATGGTCATTTGAGTTAAATTCACACATTCTCATCCATTTGGAGTTGGTGATGGACAGAGAGGCCTGGCCTGCTGCAGTTCATGGGGCTGCAAAGAGTCAGATACAACTGAACTGAACTGAACTGATTCCTAAAATGCCAGTGTTACTCTGGCCATCTCCTGTTTGTCTACTTCCAACTTACTTTCATTCATGGACCTAAAATTTCAGGTTCCTATGCAGTATTGTTCTTTATGGCATCAGACTTTACTTTCACCACTAGACCCATTCAAATTAGGGCATCCTCTCAGCTTTGGCTCAGTCTCTTCATTCTTTCTGGAGCTATTTCTCTGATCTTCTCCAGTAGCATACCAGACACCTACTGACCTGGGACGTTCATCATTCAGTGTTATATCTCTTTTCTTTTTCACACTGTTCATGGCATTCTCTCAGCAAAAATTCTGAAGTGATTTGCATCTTCTCCACTGGACCACGTTTTGTAGTAAAATTAGACTGGTTCCAAATAGGAAAAGGAGTATGTCAAGGCTGTATATTGTCACCCTGCTTTTTTAACTTATATGCAGAGTACATCACGAGAAACGCTGGGCTGGAGGAAGCACAAGCTGGAATCAAGATTGCCGGGAGAAATATCAATAACATCAGATATGCAGATGACACCACATTTATGGCAAAAAATGAAGAACTAAAGAGCCTCTTGATGAAAGTGAAAGAGGAAAGTTAAAAAATTGGCTTAAAACTCAACATTCAGAAAACTAAGATCATGGCATCTGGTCCCATCACTTCATTGCAGATAGATGGGGAAACAGTGGAAACAGTGGCTGATTTTATTTTTCTGGGCTCCAAAATCACTGCAGATGGTGATCACAGCCATGACATTAAAAGACGCCTACTCCTTAGAAGGAAAGTTATGACCAACCTAGACAGCATATTAAAAAGCAGAGACATTGCTTTGCCAACAAAGGTCTGTCTAGTCAAGGCTGTGGTTTTTCCAGTGGTCATGTATGGATGTGAGATTTGGACTATAAAGAAGGCTGAGCGCTGAAGAATTGATGCTTTTGAACTGTGGTGTTGGAGAAGACTCCTGAGAGTTCCTTAAACTGCAAGGAGATCCAACCAGAGCATCTTTAAGGAGATCAGTCCTGGGTGTTCATTGGAAGGACTGATGCTGAAGCTGAAACTCCAATACTTTGGCCACCTCATGCGAAGAGTTAACTCATTGGAAAAGACCCTGATGCTGGGAAAGATTGGGGGCAGGAGGAGAAGGGGACCACGGAGGATGAGATGGCTGGATGGCATCATCAACTCAACGGACACGGGTTTGGGTAGATTCCGGGACTTGTTGATGGACAGGGAGGCCTGGCGTGCTGCGGTTCATGGGGTCGCAAAGATTTGCACACAACTGAGCAACTGAACTGAACTGAACTGAAGGGTAAAAATACTTTGGGGGCATGTAGAAATAAAAGAGCAGAAAGTGATCTATAGTGGAAAGAAAATTAAATTAAAATCAGGCTTATTTTTTTCAACAGCAGCATTATTGCAGACATAAATTTAATATGTAAACACTTCAGAAAATTTCCAGTATTAATGAAAGAGAAAAAATGGGAGAATATTTTATACCAAGCAAAATATGCTTTCTTGTATAAAAGGCCCAGACCTATGATTATGAATACACAGTAATGAAAGGATTATTATTTCCAGAACTCTTTGTGAGGAATCTCCCAGACTCCGTTTTATACCACCATAATCTCAACATAATGATAGGTGGCAAGAATGATAAATATATTTATTTTTAAGAATAATATAAATAAAGGATAAGAATGAATGTGCATTGTATGAACTGTCAATAGGTCCAGGATATAAAGACATTATACAGAAAATTAGAGGAGAATAATGAGAGCTCATGAACAAAAATTAAAATATTATCCACAATTGAATTTATCATGGATATTTTATTCATATTTTTCTTCTGCTATTTTATGTCTACACTCTACTCATGCATACTCAGTCATGTCCAACTGTTTGCTACCACATGGACTTTAGCCTGACAGGCTCCTTTGTTCATGGGATTCTCCAGGCAAGAGAATACTGGAGTTGATTTGCCATTTCCTTCTCCTTTATGTCTATATTGTGGGGTAAAGTAAACTAGTAATATGGAGAAGTCCTGGTTATTTTTTTTTTTATCCCTTGTGTTCTTGAGAATAGGATATTAATATGAAAGAAAGGACATGCAGATATTACAAAGCAGATGTTAAGTATAAGATTCAATGTTGAATTTGAATTGGTAACTCCAGAAGGAAGCAATGGAGAAGTTGAATGTTGCCAGGCATTTAAAAGTACTTTTTATAAATGAACACAACTAAGCAATGGAATCTAAAAATGCACAATTGAATGATAAAATTGTGAAATAAAAAAGTAAGCACATGATTTTGTAAAAGACAGGAGAGTGCTAATTTTGTAGTGAGAGAGGGGTTCACAATAATGCAGTGGAGGGGGTGGTGTCTTCCGCTCAGGGCTTCAGTGAGACCTTGGAGGAACTAGGGGGTAAACTGTTTTTAAATACAAACATCTTTTAGTGGCTACTAAAAAGAAAATGTTTAGCAGTTTTACCAATATATTGCTTGTATTTTGATTTCCATTCTCAGGTTACATTTCAACCAAGAGTGTTTAATTCCCACCAGGAGCAGAGATTGTATCACTCCTAAGCGGTGATGAGGTGGTGGACTCAAAATGGGAGAAAAGCAGTGTGGCAACAGCAAACAGTGTCAGATGGTCAGAAAAGAGGAACTAACAATGGAGAGAGAGAGAGAGAGGTGGTTTGGGGAACTAACTAGCTACTGTAGAGTTTTTTTGGTTTTTTTGTAGAGTTTTTAAGGGACAAGTTTTTAAGAATATGATTGACTTCCAGAACAGGTAAAGATACACTTTAATTTCAAAAGAAAAATATGACCAAGTAGACAAATGTGTGCTTACCAAATATACTGGTGGGGCCTCAGGGATATGAAAACAAAACAAAACAAAAATATTCAGACAAAATTACTCTAATAACTAAGACACTTGGGCTAAGAGTTTCAGCAATTTCTTTATGGAGGAACAGGTTGAAGTGATATTAAAATCACATGATAACAAATAGTCCCTGTGCATAATTATACTAAAAATTGCTGCCTAAAAAATGTATATAATTTTAATTTCATGTTGTGGTTTTTTACCCAATCATCTTGTTATGTTCAGTATATCTGTCAGAGGGATTATAAGTGGCAAACATGAGCTCCTAGACACTGCTTTAAACCTTTTTGTCTCTCTTATACTATCTTTGTATCCCACCAGGAGTTTGGGTACATTTGTTGAAAACCAAGGATTTAATAATCTACCTACTTCTACAGTTCAACAATTGCATGATTTAGCAAGACACTGTCTACATGCATTCTAGTGCGTTAAAATAGTTTTAGTATCACCATCAGCTTAACATGAAATTAAGAAAAAACATCACATTTTTAAAGCAGTAAATATTGTTTGGATGATGGGTTCTGTCTATACATCTTAACCATATTTTAAGTAATTCAATACTGTTAACATTAGTTAATAATTTTGTGTGTTTTTTAAAGTCAAATTTACTAAAATAATTTGTATGAGAAAAATAGGGAAGATTGTATTAATAATATCTGAGGAAATTCAACTTAATTACTGTTTAAATGAACTCAGAAGATTATACTCTTAGATGTATACAGTACATTTTCTGGATGTTATTGTGTATTTGTTTTAATTCAAATTTTCTTGTGATTATACCTGCTGAGAACCTTAGTTGCTGTGTATCTATGATGTATGCTTATAAAACCACATGGGGAGGTAGAATCTGAGTCTTCTAGAGTCTAATATTCATAATAAGAATCATATCAATTCTGGGAGAACTGTTAACCTCACATCTAACCTCTAGAGAATTGAAATTCCATTTGAAATGAAAATTCATTTGATAGGCCTAAAATATATGAATGTCTGGTTATTTATCTGGCAGGAAACTATAGTGAAATCCCACACTTCAATTTTTACAGGGTTTGGAAGCACATTCATCAATGTCTACTGCAGTTTTTATCTGACAGAGAAGAAAATCAAACATTAAAACAGTAAATCACTTTGGATTTGAGGAAACAAAGTTACTTTACAGGCCAAGTGACAACTACATAATTTAACTGTAAGAAGTTGATAACACCACATTTTATTTTTGCTAGACAGCTTTAACGGTAGGGATAATAGATCATAACTGTGATTTATATAAATTCTCAAAAGAAAAATGTCTATAAAACTTTGGAACAAATTCAGAAATACATGGTATTTTTGTGGTGGTGTTTTAAGAACCCCGTTTTTTTCTTGCTATGTAAAATTAGGGGGAAATGAAGTCAATTATTTTTTTTTTTAAATTTTTTTATTAGTTGGAGGCTAATTACTTCACAACATTTCAGTGGGTTTTGTCATACATTGATATGAATCAGCCACAGATTTACACTTATTCCCCATCCCGATCCCCCCTCCCATCTCCCTCTCCACCCGATTCCTCTGGGTCTTCCCAGTGCACCAGGCCGGAGCACTTGTCTCATGCATCCACCTGGGCTGGTGATCTGTTTCACCATAGATAGTATACATGCTGTTCTTTTGAAACATCCCACCCTCACCTTCTCCCACAGAGTTCAAAAGTCTGTTCTGTATTTCTGTGTCTCTTTTTCTGTTTTGCATATAGGGTTATCGTTACCATCTTTCTAAATTCCATATATATGTGTTAGTATGCTGTAATGTTCTTTATCTTTCTGGCTTACTTCACTCTGTATAAGGGGCTCCAGTTTCATCCATCTCATTAGGACTGGTTCAAATGAATTCTTTTTGACGGCTGAGTAAAATTCCATGGTGTATATGTACCACTATATTATATTTCTGTTATATTTTTAAAACACCAAATTATAAAGTACTATTTTACTTTTTTCTTACAGATGGATTGAGTAATGATGACAAAAGGAACATCTGAGTCAAAATTACATATATTTCACTATAATCAAGTAACTTACTCCTACAATCACTGAGTATGCACAGGTCTCATATACTGCTAAATGATATATTATTAGGTCTTGCTAGTATACCCGTAATATAATATGGCTAATTTGTTAGTATTAAGTCATCATTAAGTCTCAGAATTTTAAAATACTATCTTTGTGATTGAAAACATAAAAACCTATACAGAACAGGTAAAATAGAATGAAACACTTCTGATCTTACATATAAACTTACATAGAACTTCTTTCATACAAACTTATAACTCACTTCAGAAGAAAAGTCCAATCACTTTTTTCCGCATAGAAAAGGGTTTTATTTTACAGACAATAGTAACTAATATTGTCTACAATGAACTGAATCTTTACAGTGTGTAACATATCACTCTAATTGTTTCATAGATATTCTCTATTTGTA